>NC_069500.1:931298006-931453006 GCF_027579735.1 Bombina bombina | reverse complement strand
CATATAATATATTAATATTTGAGTATATATTTAAGCAATGTGTATATAGTCATATATTCAACCTATATAGATCTCACAACAGACGTTACATATGATGGTAGACATCTGAATTTAGATTTGTCACACTTCAAATAGGAATAATGCTTTTTCTTGCGCTCTCCCAAATATGCGTCACAGAGCTAAAATGGAATTGCGCATCCGTGAAATCCCTATCCTCTGCCATTTCATACATTGAATATCGATTCATACAAAAGTTAGAAATATTAATTTGTATTATTCAATCTTTACAATGATCCTATTGGAATATCATGATAGACACAATTGTAAATAATGTCCGCTCAATGTCTAACAATTGATGACAATGCAAGAAGACATAAAATTACTTAAGGGACAGTCAACAACATAAAAGCTTGAAAAAAAATATACATGATCTCTTTATTTATAAATACATTTTTGAAAACCATGAACTCACGTGAAGAATTAGAATGGTTAACTTTGTCCATTTGAAAAACAATGTATGATTGTTTGTGTCAAAGTTCTGAGTTGTATTAATGATATACAATCCTTATTGAATATTTTACAGAGATGGATGTTGGTGCTGGACCCTCTGGCCCGGGTTTGTCCGAGTCTGGTATTTCTCATTATACTTTACTTTTGTCTTACAAATTTGTACATAACACTGCCTAATCTATTCACATTGATCTATATTAACATGGATCCTCTAATTCGATTTCAAGTGTATTTAAAAAGAAGAATCACGGTTCAGAGATTGAATTCCATTCTAATCCAAATCACAATTTATTAGTATTCGAAGATATTCCTCTGATTCTTGCTATCTTTATTTGAATGTAATATTAGGGTGCTGCCCATTTTGTATTCTGCGCCTGGGTAGTGATTGAGAGTTGGTGGCTACATTTAGACAACACTAAGACATTTTTACACATGTGCAGAATATATAAATATACATCTTATATGCTTTGATATTTTCTTCTTATCATTAAGAGAGAGAGGGAGAATTAAAGATTCCTGATGATAGGAGGAAATTATATATATTTTAGAAATTGCATGCTCTCTCCGATTCATTACATCAACATATAGAATAGCCCATTCCTTTAGAGTGACATTCTCAAATATTGGTATTGAATTTATCTATAGATAAAAAATAACTTTAGTAATCATTACACTGTTTTTATGAAACAATACTGTGATTTAAATCACATATTTCACTCTTGGACTACCTTTATATATAAGCAAATTCTAACAGCACCATGCTGACATAGTTTAAAATATATCTTATGTCTTGCATTGTGATCAATATGTGTTGTGTCATAAACCAGATTACTGTACATTGTACAAATGTATATATGTGCCACATGTATTATGCTCTAGTTGTCAACAGTTGTTATTCAAAGTGTTATCTGTCTGGATTCTTTTACAAAGAGGGACCAATAGTTAATTGTAGATATGCCATAGATTAATATGATAAGAATTGGCTGTCTAATATTTTAAGAAATCGGACATATGTGAAAGACATCATTTTCTTTCTACTCACCTTGATAAACTAATGAATTTATTTTTCATATTAGTGGTCTAGTCTTCACATTTCAATAGATATTATTTCACATATTTTAAAATAATGTTATTTTTGAATACCAAATATGTATATTTAATGTTGATGTACAAATTGAGTTGCATAATATTTATTTATATCATTAATAGATCTAGTTATTGTGACAGAGGCATCCAGCACTGATACAGACCTGCCTTTGCAGGGTTCTGGTAAGTCCATTGACTCATTCATAAGTCATTAAAGGTGTCTTTTTCCAAAATATTCTGATCATGATTATGATGAAGCATTCCATTTAAATAAAACTTATAATGGACTCCTCTAATTATATATATATATTATGTTTTGGTTATTTGAATATTAAGATCTCAAAGCTTCTTAGTCTACATCTTTGTGCTTCAGAACATGGCTAGCACATATTGATATTTTGTATAAATGTAGACAACAATCATCAAGCAATACACACATGGGAACTATTAAATGTTCCATGTACTAAGCTTTTTTTCTGATTTTCAAAATACAATCACATTTAATTATTAATCATCAATAATGATATATTTTATTTAATTTGCATGCTCAATCAAAATTATGACATTCCAAACTTTGGTTCAGTATCTCTTTAATGCAACATTGATGTGTGTCCTTGAGCACCAGTAACACATGTTATAATATTTGATTTTAACGTGTACACAACATATTATGTTTTACGAGATTGATGTAACAACATGTATGATGAAGGAGGAAGTGGCTCCCTCAGAGTCTGATGGTACTTCAAATATATATAACATGTATCTAACATGTATTATTGTTTCCAAATCATACTATTGAAGAAAAATAAAGTCTACAGCTTTGTCCCTTTAAAATATATTATTCCATTAGTTTTTCAATACACTACTGCCCCCCTTTCTATATCATGCAGCATGAACATATGGTTTTATTTCTTTTCCTATTTATGTATGAATTGCCATGAATCACATCATGATGTCACATGCATATTACATCCAAACCCCCAATAATCATCTTATGATTGTACAGGCAGTAATTGCTATTCATCTGAGTGCCTAGATACAGTCCATCTCATTATGTCATCACTGTTCTGAGCTTCTCAGACACTTCTAAGTATACATAAAACATAATCGTGTTGAAATTCATTGATTTAATTTCATGATGTATGATATGTAAAGGGATTTGCAAATGATTTATGTGTAGAGTGTCCATTTCCCTCAAACAAACATTAATATTCCTCTAACCTAGAAAATGCAATTCTGAATGTGTCTTTAATATTGGGATGGCATACATTTAATCCTAATGTAAAAGAGATATTCACAAAACATACTCTGTAAAAGTAATGACAGATAGATACCATTCTATTCTTAATATTTAATTTGAACAGTAGTATCTACCATAGTAATTGATTGAACCATCAAGCTTAAAATAATTATATTTAAGATTACAAAGGCAATCATCTCAATCTATATGTTAATCAGTGATTACCTTGTTTCAAAGGCTATGTGGAGTGGCCATTTAGATTTGATCATATTACACACTCCCATATTATCCAATTGTTGGAGTCTCCAAAGTCAATCCACATAGAGGCCTATTTATCAAGCCGTTCACTGTGCTGCATTCCACGGCACCAATACGCTCGCCTAACATCGCTTCCACGGACCTCAATAGGCTCTCCATATTTAACAAAAAAGCTGTCAAAAAGCCGTACACCAAGTACGGGGCGATGAGCAGTGGACTGTTGTTAACTAACAGTCATCGATCTCGCTGCTCTTCGGCTTTTCCCCAGCTTTATTTGTATAATGTCACTAAACACCGCCACTATACTAAACTCTTTAACCCCTATCCCGCTGCTCCCGGACCCCGCCGCAACTAAATAAAGTTATTAACCCCTAAACCGCCGCTCCAGGAGCCCACTGCAACTCTAATAAACTTATTAACCCCTATCCCGCCGCTCTCGGACCCCGCCGCACCTACATTATGTTATTAACCCCTAATCTGCCACCGCCTACATTATGTTATTAACCCCTATCCCGCCACTCATGGAGGCCACCACAACTAAATAAAGTTACTAACCCCTAAACCACCAGCCCCCCACATCGCCATAAACTAAATTAACCTATTAACCCCTAAACCTAACAACCTGCTAATTGTACATTAATTATTAACTCATCCCTATCTTATAATAAATTTAAACTTACCTTTAGATTTAAATTAAACTATATTAAACTAATAATTAACCGAACCTAACTATTAGAATAAAATTACATTAAACTATATTAAACTAATAATTAATTTACCCTAACTTTTACACTAAAATTACATTAAACTACAAATTAAATTAACTATATTATATATTTAAACACCTTACCCTACTCAAATAATTTAAATCTACATTAAAAAATGACTAAGTTACAAAAAACTAACAACTAAGTTACAAAAAATAACAAACACTAAGTTACAAAAAAATAAACAGTAAGTTACAAAAAATAAAAAAGAAATTATCAAAGATTTAAACTAATTTCACCTAATCTAAGGGCCCTATGAAAATAAAAAAGCCCCCCCAAAATAAAAAAAAACCCTAACCTACAACAAACTACAAATAGCCCTTAAAAGGGCCTTTTGCGGGGCATTGCCCCAAAGAAATCAGCTCTTTTACCGGTAAATAAAAAATACAAATACCCCCCCAACAGTAAAACCCACGACCCACACAACCAACCCCCCCTCCAAATAAAAACCTAACTAAAAAAACCTAAGCTCCCCATTGCCCTGAAAAGGGCATTTGGGTGGGCATTGCCCTTAAAAGGGCATTTAGCTCTATTGCAGCCCAAACCCTAATCTAAAACTAAAACCCACCCAATAAACCCTTAAAAAATCCTAACACTAACCCCTGAAGATTCACTTACAGTTTTGAAGATCCGACATCCATCCTCCAAGAAGCTGGCAGAAGTCTTCATCCAAGTGCCCGAAGTCTTCATCCAAGCCCGCAGAAGTCTTCACCCAGACGGCATCTTCTATCTTCATCCATCCAGCACGGAGCGGCTCCATCTTCAAGACATCCGACGCGGAGCATCCTCTTCGTTCGGTGTCTTCTTCCCGAATGAAGGTTCTTTAAATGACGTCATCCAAGATGGCGTCCCTTAGATTCCGATTGGCTGATAGAATTCTATCAGCCAATCGGAATTAAGGTTGAAAAAATCCTATTGGCTGTTGCTTCCCCCCCACATGCACAGCCACCAAATCCCCCAGCCCATGACTCCCCATCTGTGCAGACTCCACCGGGGCAGGACCCTCCCTCCCCCGTACCCCATCCCTCCCCCTCGCCCCATCCCTGCACAACAACACCTTTACCCTAATCCCCACCTTCATTGTCCTGGGTGTCAGATTGTCCTTCCCAGCCACCGATGTAAGTATCATTACGAATCAACATTAGAACATACTTTCTTAAAGGGACATTATACTGATCTAATTATACATAAATTGATTTGGAATAGAAAACATTTTCTTTATTTGATTAATGTAAATGTTTCCGATCTTCATTTTTTTAAATCAACATCCACATTTTCTAATATCTAAATGATATTGGCTAGATGTTGGATATCTATTATTTATATATGCCAATATTTTGGATTTGTTATCACCGCCCTTTTCACAGTGTGTCACAAACCAAATAAATATTTTTTTCCAGATTGATAGGGTTTTGATTTTTCATAATATCTTAATGGTTTATCTCTGAAGAACTTATTTAATGTGTAAATCTTCTTCTCTATAGCATATTTTATTATAATAATGATTTGTTTTTTAATTAGTACAATGTCTCTTTGCTCTATTTTTATTATGTTCTGTATTTTTTATTAATTTATATTATTTTATTTTGTTTAGGTTGTAACTTGAGCAAACCATGCTGAGTTCCAATCAGTTGCTGGGAAGGATGCATGTCACCATGTGTATCCAGCTGCGGCTCCATCGCTTGACTCTAGAACGCATAATGCGGTTAGAGGCAATGCATTAAGCCGCAGCTGGAGAGGCGCAGGACGATGAAGGTGATGCTGATGCCCCATAAGTGGAGAATCTGGAGATGGCCTAAAGGAGGACTAATAACTCCTCCATCCACATGTTGTTCTTTGTTTAAAGTATTTGTTGCCATTTGGCCTATTTTGTTTTTATTGCTGTGCCTGTTGCACTATTTCACCTCGTTAGATTTTTACTAAGGGGCCATGTTGGCCTTTGTTTACTCTTGTCAACTCCCTGAAAGGACTGTGATGCACTATGTCACCTTGTCAGATGGCTCCAAAGGGGCTATGTTGGCCTTTGTTTGCCCTTGTCAACTTCCTCCAAGGACTGTGATGCACTATGTCACCTTGTCAGATGTCTCCAAAGGGGCTGTTTTCTCATTCTGAATTGTTTTTCCAATTATCTTATTTCTTTATGTTTTATGACATTCATAAATCATATTTATCATAATAAAAAGAATGTCATTAAACTATTATGCTTCTTCTTTATTTATTAATGTCATTTCTAATAAAAGATCTTTTATGTTGATAATCCTTAAAATATGCTGACCACAATTCTTTATGGATATGCAATCATAATGAACATTTTATAAATATTTCTTTGGACATCAACATACACATATAATATCTTCAAAACAGACTTATCTGAATGTTGACAACACATATTCCAATTTTCCTTACATCTTATTGTAGTAGTATAACCAAAGAAATCACTGTGTGCAATGTACACATTTTAGATGATTAATCTCTTTCTATTATTTGTGATTATATTTAATTATACAGCGATATATTGCTACATAGGTAACATAATGTATAAACAATCCACATTTTCGTAATGTATATAGTAGCATTATTTTTGATAAACCCTGCTGCTTCCAAAATATTTCCTAATGTTCCTATTGTAATGAAATATATACTTATTACCAACAATGGATTATATTTCATATATCAGAGTATTATGTTATCTAGCGTTACATTATGTGAAGATGTGCATTACATGAAACAAACACGCTTCATAGATAACCATATAGCACATACTCTATTTTTTAAAATATAAATATGTTTGTTATTGACATGCAAAGGTGTTAACTCCGTCCTTTGATTGTATGAGGTTTTTACGCGATCTCGGATGCGCCATGTTGCGTAAGATGTCTCATGCAAAGGTGTTAATCCGTCCTTTGATTGGATGAGGTTTTTACGCAATCTCGGATGCACCATGTTGCATAAGATGTCTCATGCAAAGGTGTTAAATCCGTCCTTTGATTGGATGATGTTTTTACTCGATCTCGGATGCGCCATGTTGCGTAAGACATCTCATGCAAAGGTGTTAAATCCGTCCTTTGATTGAATGACGTTTTTACGCAATCTCGGATGTGCCATGTTGTGTAAGACGTCTCATGGAAAGGTGTTAAATCCGTTCTTTGATTGGATGACGTTTTTACGAGATCTCGGATGTGCCATGTTGCATAAGACGTCTCATGCAAAGGTGCTAAATCCGTCCTTTGATTGGATGACGTTGTCCCGCAATATTGTATTTGCCACATTTGCGAATGAGAACACAAGTTTGAAACCATGATTTTCTTGGATTATGGATTGTGTCAATCAAGTACATTGTTGAAACCTAGATGATAAAGAGCAAATAAATATCTATTGCTGGCTGTCTCATGGAAGAAATGTGTTTTTGTTCCTGAATATATTTTTAGGCAAGTGCTAATCAATGAATGTTCAACGATGAATATACTCCATCTTGTTAAATATGTTTGTCACCAATATTTTAAATGTACCAAATAATTATTGTGTTTAATTTTCTACATATATAATTCCTAAACATGCGCTTTTGTATTTTAATTATTTAATATGCATTGACCTTTATCATCTGATAAATATATATGAGATGTCTACTTATTCTATATGTTATGTCCTGATATTTCTTCTTAATGTAAATGCTCAATATCATGTCATGTATCGATTCCACATTGTTTTTCTCCAAATATAGTACTGTGAGCAAGTACTGCAGTGTTGGAATTCTATTTTGGTAAATATGAATCGAATGATTTAACCCAGTAAGGCTTAGTTTTATAGTGTTAGGACCAGTCTATTTTGGGACACCTTGTAAGTGGTGACTGGCTGAGCAGAATATGGCTATTGTGTGACTAAGATCCCAACTTTATTTAAAAATGTAAAAGTTTAAAAATATTAAGCAGGCAATGTTTTGCAGCATCTATAAATATGTTAAAAATATGTAAAAATATATGTGGTCTTATGTGTTTGGATGTGCGACAATACCTGTTTTTGTCTTATAAATTTTTTGTTCATTTTGGCAGCACTCCCAAAGTATATGTGCTAATATATAAAATGTTTTTGTTAGGTGTCCAAAACCAAACCCTCTTGTTGTACTTCTTAAATTTCAGGAAGACTGACCAAATCTCTCTATTGGTTAAAGCACACCACCCTGCTCAGGTGTGTTCCTAGACAATGTAATTGAGTTATATATAAAAAGCCAGGGAGTCTCATTCTGTGCAGTCTTAATTTGTGGCAAGCACTGCAGTGTTGGAATTCTATTTTGGTAAATATGAATCAAATGATTTAACCCAGTAAGGCTTAGTTTTATAGTGTTAGGACCATTCTATTTTGGGACACCTTGTAAGTGGTGACTGGCTGAGCAGAATATGGCCATATTGTTTGACTAAGATCCCAACTTTATTTAAAAATGTAAAAGTTTAAAAATATTAAGCAGGCAATTTTTTGCAGCATCTATAAATATGTTAAAAATATGTAAAAATATATGTGGTCTTATGTGTTTGGATGTGCGCCAATACCTGTTTTTATCATATCTTTCAAATGTAACTCTTAAAGGGACATGAAACCCTAAATTAGTTATATGAAACATACAATTATAAGCAGGTTTCCAATTCTCTTCTATTCTCAAAATGTTCTTCCGACTCTTGGTATAATGTTTTGAAGGAGCATCAATACACTACTGGTTTTTAAGGTAACACATGGGTGAGGCAATGACAATCGGTAGATATATGCATCCACCAATCAGCAGATGTAAGCTATGTTCTTGACTGCTCCTGAGCTTTCCTAGATAAACCTTTCATCAAAGGCTAACAAGATAACTTGTCCAAATATGATTAAATGTGAATGTTGTTTAAAATGTTATGCTCTGTCAAAATCATGTAAGCGAATGTTCTTTTTTCATACACCTTTTAAATAAAATCGATTTCATAAATGAGTGAAACACTGTAATGTAGCTTGAAAATATATACACTTTATTTAACACATCGAGAGAAATATGGCATACAGGCATATTATCAAATAGTAATGGTCAATATTATATATTAGGAGAACAGTTTGGACATCACAATGCAAAAAACAATCAATCTAATCAACAAGGGCAGCATGTAATGATGTTGTCTCCACACACTTGTAACCCGGTCCCATAGAAGCTTATTAAATACAGAGTGTGCTCCACAAGTGTAAGAAGACAACATCATCACATACCTATCCTTTAAACATTAAAAAAAAATTAAAAAATATATATATATACATAATTACTTTCTCTTCCTTCCCTTCTTCCCACGAGACGGATGCTCTGGGGAGGGCAACTGCCCCCTGAGGAGGAGATTGAGGCAGAGGAGAACATGGAGGCCCAGGAGCAGAAGGTCCAGGAGCAGACGCTCTTTCTCCTGTTCCGCTTGGCACCTCCCGGAGGACCTGCAACATATTATTTAGCGTATTCAAGATATTAGTTTGTCCTTCGAGCAGTTGGTTCATTACTCCTGTCATGAACACCCTGTATTCCGCCTGTTCCCTCCGGGAGGCACGCATCTCTTCGAGGAAGTTCCTCAGGATCTCCACCTCTGGCACCTCTGGGGGGATGTTCTCCTCAGGAGGAGCTGCTGGTGTATGGCGGGCTGCTGGTGTACGACGGGCTGCTGGTGTACGACGGGCTGCTGGTGTACGGCGGCTGCTGGTGCACGGTGGGCTGCTGGTACATGGGGGGTTGCTGCTGCAGGGAACTCTTCTGCAGCGGGGGCTTCTTCAGGGATGTCTTCCATTTCTCCCCGATGTGGTGAGTCATCTGCACCACTCTCATGCCTGGGTGAAGGAGGAGCCTGTTGGTGTTGTGCTTCCTCCTCCCCGGCCTCAGACTGTATATTTTGAAAAGAAAAAAATTGAGATATTAGCACAGTTCCGAATAAAGATGTAAATGTTAATGAGGCTGGCTTCGTAATTCAATTGTAAGCCAAAGCAATCAATACGATTTCCGTATTTGCAAACCCGTCTTTCTGATATCGATATGGTCAATCTGAATATCTTTTTGCGTTTGTCTTAAATCTGTTGAAATGCATACCTAATCTTTAGACTAGCTACTAATGTGATGAATTTTCTTCAAATGCAACTTTCTCAAGTTAATTGTGAATGCGTTTACTTAATAATGTTTAAAAATGGTTTATTGCGTTAGATCTGTATTTTTTTTGCGTGTGAATGGGTTATGAGGTGGATGTAAATAGATTATTAAATGAGCTTACCGGCAGATGAGAGGCGCAGGTTCCCGGTATCAACTCCTCTGATACCGACTATGGCCACCTCAGAGATTTTGGGATGCAGCATTTCCTCCCAGCGGCTGTAGACAAAGGTTTGTTCCGGACCTCCACCGGTCGCTGCAAGGTATTCCCTCTCCCTTGTGAGCTTCTTCTTAAGTTCAGCTCTGCAGTCCCGGTAATGATGCTGGATAGAGTTGACATCCATCTTATAGTCCCCCACTGCATTAACGGCATTCGTGATCTCCATCCACAACTTCCTCTTATCCGAAGGGGTGTCCCTCTATGCCTGCAGCCTCGTAGCCCTCTCCATATAAGCTTCTATAAGGGATTCCTTCTCCTCCATGGTATATCTCTCCACCCTCTGCCTGAGCTTCCCTAGTGTTAGTGATAAGTGTATGTATGTATTAAATGTGTTTGTCTGTAAATGTGTTTATATAAGGAATGTACCAAAAAACAGCACTCGCACACTCACCCAAACAAACTCTTGCTCACTAACGCTCTCTATCTCTCTCACTAACTCACTCTCTTTCAAAAACTAACTCTCACACTAACTCTCTCTCTAATCTCTCTCTCTCTAATCTCTCTGTAATCTCTGCAAACCCTCCAACGCCTAGACCTGCACCTAACTTGAAAAAGCAATACAGTCATGTTTCTATTGTGCTTATATACCCTATGTAAATGTTTAATGATGTACCGGTTTGCAAAGTAAACGATGTCCAGGTGTGCTTTCTTTTTGATTTGTATGTGTGCAATGTGTATTAGTTGTTTTAATTTGTGCATGCTCATATTGGGTTTGTAAATGCACATATGTATTTGTGGAATGTGTATAATACGATGATGTCATAGTGATCGTTTTGCCTAACATTCTCCAAATGTATTATCTCCAAATCTAAATGTTGATTTGTGATGGTGTCGTATTTGTTGAAAATGTTTTTTTCTTTGTAATAATGTTTCGTAATCGTCAATGCGAATGTTTTGTTTGTGTATCAGTGTGCATATCTGTTTTCATTAATTTTTGTTCCGTGCTGCAGATTGCAACGTATTTTCCTATTCGTCGTTTAGTGTAAATGTTTTGTAGTATGAGTTGTTTCCGATTATGACTTTTGAATGTGTATGTGCTATGTTGGGTGAGCGATTGTTGTCTGTACATTTGTGCAATGAAAATAACGTACACGAGATTAGCGAGCAGACTTAACGCAAAACTCGTAATCTAGTTGAATAACTTTTATTAAATTAATTTTAACAGACAGCAAAAAATTTGCTTCTTGCTGCACTCATACATGAATTTTAAAACACTACACCTGGGTAGTAATTATTAGATACAGATTCTGGAACACTATGTATTGTGGTTAACCTGGGATATTATCAATAAGGAGCGTGTTAGTTTAATAAAGTATTCACTTGCATTCCTCTGTCTAAATCACAATTCAATTAGCTGCCTATTCATAAAGGCTTATACTAAGTATGCTTTGATTTTTGATTTTTTTCCTCTGAGGAAGCGTATGTGAAACGCGACCGTGTCAGGGGACCTCTTTGTTATTTTAATTTGCTCACCTGTTGTGGTATTTCAAAAATAATTTAGATTTATTTTAACAATAGTATTGACAAACCTTAATCGCCTGGAAAATACTTTTTAAGGGAAGGGTGTTGGGTGTTGGTGCTCACAGCATTCGGCATGTGCCGAGCAGTTTAGTATAACCTAAAAATTAAAGCATACTTAGTATAAGCCTTAATGAATAGGCAGCTAATTGAATTGGGATTTAGAGGTAAACAAGTGAATACTTTATTGAACTAACACACTCCCTATTGATAATATCCCAGGTTAACCACAATACATAGTGTTCCAGAATCTGTATCTAATAATTACTTTTTGGCTGTCTTTTAAAATGAATTTAATAAAAGTTATTATTTTTTATTAATATCACTACTATCTCTTTACATATTGTGCGCTTCAGCATTTCTTTCTTGGAGCATACTCTCATATTTGTGGGTGTTTCTCCTTATTTTTGTTATTATCTTATCACATTTGTCTTTCATTCATGTGATCAAAATAAAAAGAACTGTTAAATGCTTATTTTTATTAAATATTTAATGTAATTAAATGTATTAGGCAATAGATCCTCAATGTCTGTTATATTGTTATTGTTAGATTACTATATGTACCCTGTTGAAAGTGTCTATTCCACTGTAATCAAAATAAATGTGAAAGAGAAGAAAATCTGACTTGTACAGCTTAAAAATGTATGAAGGAGGGGGCGGAGCCAAGCCGTCCTGGAACATGGCAGCTTTTTAGCAGAGCTCCGTGTTAGTCAAGACTCTCAGCCATAATAAGAGACACAGGGAGCCCTATATCATACCTCGAAGGGTCAGAATAATCTATAATACCCAGTTCTAAAAAGAACCAGCAACAAAATAGGCGCTTTGGGCACTAAAACCACCAGGGCAGAGTGAGACCGGCTCTGAGCGAGATTGTGGCGCCATCCTAGCCCAAGGCCGCAACAGCATGCCGAGAGAAGAGAAGGAACAAGCAGAACGTCATAATCTAGGCGGAAGGCGGGCGGGAGACACAAAGTCTGAAAATTAAGGACAGCTAAACCGGTAAGGAAACTTACACGCAGCCTAGTCACCATACTAAGTCACCATTCTGCTTAGCCACGTGGGCCTTAAAAATAACGTTGCACAGACACAGGAACAGCCTCTGCACTCCGGCAGCCACACACAAGCCCTAATATCCTTAAACACACGGCGAAGGGTGGGTTCGACATATTAGGACTCCTAAGCACTAAAATCAGGCCCTACAATTGACCCAAACTGTCGCCTAATAGAGAAGAAATCAGCATAAAAGCAGCTGGACATCCAATCTCTTTGCACCCCCACCCTGCAGAAAATCAAAGCCTACATCTTTGAGAAGGCTCTACTGAGCTTACAACATCTTTATCATCAAAGCTCTTCCACAACCTAGTAATGGCTATGAAAAAAGGTAAAAAAATGGACAAACATAATAAACCTGTCAGCCGTAAAGGACCAGCCCAGGATTCAACCCAACTGCTAGCGTGAAAAGTAAAAAACACACGCTAGCACACTGAGAAATATCCAGGACGTGACCCACTCAGGATTAAGAAAAGCAAATGTCCTTTTAAGAAGATAAATAAAACCAAGTGAATTTCCTTTTAGCAAGTGAGTATTAAATGTCCTTTTGAGCAGGATAGCAAACAAACAGAATCCTTTAAGCAGATCTGGATAAAGCAAGTGTCCCTTTAAGAAGGTTAGCAAATAAACAGTGATTCCTTTAACAGGTCTGGATAAAGCAAATGTCCCTTTAAGCAGGTTAGTAAATAAACAGCGATTCCTTTTAGCAGGTCTGGATAAAGCAAATGTCCCTTTAAGCAGGTTAGAAAACAAACAGAGATCCTTTTAGAAGGTATGAGAAAAGCAAATGTCCCTTTAAGCAGGTTTTACAAACAAACAGGATTCTTTTTAGCAGGTCAGGAAAAAGCAAAAGTCCCTTTAAGCAGGTTAGCAAATAAACAGTGATTCCTTTAGCAGGTCTGGATAAAGCAAATGTCCCTTTAAGCAGGTTAGCAAATAAACAGTGATTCCTTTAGCAGGTCTGGATAAAGCAAATGTCCCTTTAAGCAGGTTAGCAAATAAACAGATTCCTTTTAGCAGGTTTGAATAAAGCAAAAGTCACTTAAAGCAGGTTTAGTAAATAATGAAGTATTCTTTGCAGCAGTTAAAGCAACATTCCCCATAAGCAGGTTTAGCAAACATACCGAGTGGCATTCTGGTAAGGAGATCCAGGCAAGGAAGGAGACATCAGGACAGACTAACACAGGTCCGGTCAGAATGTAGGAAGAAAAAACAAACGGGCGCTGATTCAAATCTCCCGCCGAGATTTGAAGGCAGGGAGACTCTGACGTCAGGAGGAGAGCCGGATACCGCGTCACGTTGCTAGGCAACGTAACGATACAGAGGAGATCCGTGAGCCGCGGCAACACGGCAGTGAGCGGCTCCATTCATGACAGCACCCCCCCCTCAAGGACCCCTCCGGGGGACAGGACCAGGCCTAGCAGGATAAGCTTTGTGAAAGGCCTTAATCAAAGCAGGGGCGTGTACATGCTGGGCTGGTTCCCAAGTTCGCTCCGTGACAGGATAACCCTTCCAATGGATGAGATAGTATAGTTTCCTGCCACAAAGTTTGGAATCCAAAATGTGAGCAACCTCAAACTCAGACTGTCCCTGTACCAAGAGAGGAGATGGTTTGGGCAGAGATTTAGAAAATCTATTAGATCTCACCGGTTTCAGGAGAGAAACATGGAAAACAGGGTGAGCTTTGAGAGTCTTGGGAAGAGCAACACGGTATGCAGTAGAACAAACTTGACCCAGTATTCGGAAAGGACCCACATATCGTGGCCCCAATTTGATAGAAGGTTGTTTGAGATGAAGGTGACGAGTAGAAATCCAAACCTTGTCTCCAGGATGAAAATTAGGAGCCTTCTTCCGTCTGCGATCAGCAAAAAACTTGTATCGATTAGAGGCTTTGGAAAGAAGAACACGTATCTTACGCCAATGTCGAGTTAATCTCCGAGCAGTTTGATCGGAAGCAGGATTTTCAGAAGAAGAAGTATACAGAGGAAATGTTCTGGGTTGAAATCCGTAAGCTGCAAAAAAGGGGGAAGAGCGAAGAGATGAATTGTAACGAGCATTATGGGCCAACTCCGCCAAAGGAAGATAACGAGTCCAATTAGAATGATGATGGTCCACATAATGTCTCAGGTAAGTCTCCAGACACTGGTTTACTCTCTCGGTTTGGCTGTTAGACTGTGGATGATGAGAAGTTGATAAAGAGATTGTAGTGCCAAAATGTTTGCAAAGCCATCTCCAGAACCGAGAAACAAATTGTACCCCTCTATCGGAGACGATGTCAATAGGAAACCCATGTAATTTCACGATATGCAAAAGAAAAAGCTCAGAAAGTCCCTTGGCAGATGGAAGACCAGGCAAAGGAATGAAATGAGCAGAATTAGTAAACCTGTCGACCACCACTAAAATAGTGTTGTTTCCAGCAGAAAGAGGTAGGTCTGTAATAAAATCCATAGATAAATGGGTCCAAGGCTGGTGAGGAATGGGTAAAGGTTGAAGTAAACCAGAAGGGAGTTGACGAGGAGTTTTATTTGTAGCACATTGTGTGCAAACAGAGACATAATCTTTAACATCTTGAGTGAGAGTAGGCCACCAGACATACTGTTTGAGATTCCGAGTCGTGTTACTGACGCTAGGATGTCCAGAGAGAGGACTATCATGAGCCCAATGTAGAATCTTAGGACGGAGACGTTCAGGAACAAATAATAAACCGTCAGGAGGTTTGAGGGATGACGGAAAGTCCTTTTGAGCAGACTGTAAGTCCTGTAAACAAGAGATTGATAATTGAGCTATGACTTCCTGTGGTTGAAGTATGGTACCAGATTCTGGAGTAGAGGTAGATTGAAACTGTCTGGATAAGGCATCTGCCTTTATATTCTTAGAACAAGGTATATAGGAAAGATTGTAGTTAAAACGTGAAAAGAATAAAGACCAACGAGCTTGTCTGGAATTCAATCGTTTGGCAGTTTGAAGATAAAGAAGATTTTTATGATCCGTGAGTATGGAAAATACAAAGCCATCTTGATGGCTAATAACTCTTTATTGCCAACGTCATAATTTAATTCAGAAGAAGTAAATTTCTTGGAAAAGAAACCTACAGGATGAATCTTACCCGTGTCAGGTATTCGTTGAGAAAGAACAGCCCCAGCAGCAACAGAAGAAGCATCCACTTCTAGGATAAATTGAAAATCTGGATTTGGATGACGGAGTATGGGTGCAGAAGAAAAGGCCTTTTTGAGAGATTCAAAGGCCTTAATAGCCTCTGGGGACCATTCTTTACAATCTTGTCCCTTTCTAGTGAGTGACGTAAGGGGAGTAGAAATAGTAGCAAATCCTTTGATAAATTTCCTGTAATAATTGGCGAAGCCAAGAAACCGTTGTAGGGCCTTAAGAGAATCAGGTCTAGGCCAATCCAAAATGGAAGAAAGTTTGTTCGGATCCATTTCAAATCCAGATTCAGATATTACATAACCCAAGAAGGATATGGATTTTTGATCAAAAGAACATTTCTCCAACTTGGCGAATAGATGATTGTCTCGTAATCATTGTAAAACCTTCCTGACGTGGTGTACATGATCTTGATAATCGTGGGAAAAAATTAAAATATCGTCAAGGTAGATAATGACAAAGGAGTTCAATAAATCCCGAAAAATCTCATTTACAAAGTGTTGAAAAACAGCAGGGGCATTACACAGCCCAAAGGGCATGACCAGATATTCATAATGCCCAAATCGAGTGTTGAAGGCTGTCTTCCATTCGTCACCTTTGCGCATGCGAATAAGGTTATAAGCACCACGAAGGTCCAGTTTGGTAAAAATTGTAGCTCCTTGAAGATAAGAAAACAGTTCAGGAATAAGAGGCAGAGGGTAACTATTCTTGACTGTGATTTGATTCAAACCCCGGTAATCAATACAAGGTCGTAGACCTCAGTCCTTTTTTCCCACAAAAAAGAATCCTGCCCCTAGAGGAGAAGAGGAAGGTCGAATCAAACCTCTAGCCAAACTATCTTGGATATATTCCTCGAAGGCAGCATTCTCAGGCCTTGAGAGTGGATACGTCTTGCCACGAGGGTAGGTTGCCCCAGGAAGTAGATCAATGGAGCAGTCAAAAGGACGATGTGGGGGAAGCCGTTCAGCTTCTTTCTTGGAAAAAACATCAACATAATCCTGATAAGGTGCGGGTAACGACCCAGAGGTATTAATTGTGAGAGCAATAGTGAGAGGCACTTTAGTGGGTATATGAAGACACCTATTTTGACATGTAGAACCCCAGGAAATGAGTTCGCCTTGAGTCCAAGAGAATACAGGATTATGTAACTGGAGCCAGGGAAGACCCAAAATTATGGGAAATTGAGGAGTCGAGATTACGTCAAAACATATCGTCTCTGAATGAAGAATTCCTACAGAAAAGAGAATGGGTCTGGTAGCAAACTGGATAAGTCCGGGACCCAAAGGATCTCCACTAACAGTGGAGACAGGAATCGAATACTCCTTTTTACATAATGGAATTGAGTGAGTAGTTACAAATGTGGAATCGATGAAGACTCCTCCAGCACCAGAGTCCACAAGGGCTTGAGTATGAATCTTGTCTCCTCCAACTTGAAGAGTAACCGGAACAAAAAGTTTATTATTGAGGGAGTGAGATCCTATTTGGCTTAACTTAGCTCCCTGGACAGAAGTTAAGCCCTGGCTTTTAACGGTCTGGTAGGACAATCTTTTAATAAATGTCCTTTAAGGCCACAGTATAAACACAATCCAAGAGAGCGTCTCCTCAGACGTTCAGTTTCAGTTAATTTAATGGTGCCTATTTCCATTGGTTCAGCCTGATCGGAAGGTGGAGAGGCAGGAGTTAAAGGGTTAGAGAGGCGAGGTACCAGACGAAAAGGTCGATTAGAAGTTTTCTGACTTCTCTCTCTTTCTTGTTGGCGTTCGCGGTATCTGGAATCGAGGCAAATACAAAGATTTATCAGAGCTTCTAGAGATTCTGGAAGTTCACGATAGACCAACTCATCTTTGAGACGTTCAGAGAGTCCTTTGCGAAAAGCTGCTCTAAGAGCTCCTTGATTCCAAGTAGTCTCAGAAGCTAGAGTGCGAAATTCAATGGCATATTGAGATACAGGTTGACCACCTTGTCGTAAGTCTAGAAGAGAAGCTTCAGCAGCGGCAGACCTCCCAGGTTTATCGAAGACATTTGAAAAGACAGAGAGGAATGTATCCACATCCTGGAGTATAGGATCATTCTTTTCAAGCAAAGGTGATACCCAGGCTAAGGCTCTACCTTTCATCAAGGAAATAAGGAAAGTGATCCTAGAGGAGGGTGTTGCAAAGAGAACAGGACTATTCCGAAAATGAAGGCGACACTGATTCAGAAAACCCCTACAATCCTCAGGATTCCCATCATATTTGTCCGGAAGAGGTATCCTGGGACTGAGCTGACCTTGTGACTGATTTGTAGGATTCGTAGGAGGAGAGGGATCCAAAGGAATAGGATTAGGAGGTATAGGAGCAGCCATGTTCTGAAGTAAAGCAGTTATCTGATCCAACTTTGCATCCAAGGATTGCAAGTGAGTAGCATGAGATCCCAATAACTGTCCCTGGTGGGTCACGGCCATGGATAATTCAGTGGGGTCCATTTTTTGGCCCGTTTGTAATGTCAGCCGTAAAGGACCAGCCCAGGATTCAACCCAATTGCTAGCGTGAAAAGTAAAAAACACACGCTAGCACACTGAGAAATATCCAGGACGTGACCCACTCAGGATTAAGAAAAGCAAATGTCCTTTTAAGAAGATAAATAAAACCAAGTGAATTTCCTTTTAGCAAGTGAGTAATAAATGTCCTTTTGAGCAGGATAGCAAACAAACATAATCCTTTTAGCAGATCTGGATAAAGCAAGTGTCCCTTTAAGAAGGTTAGCAAATAAACAGTGATTCCTTTAACAGGTCTGGATAAAGCAAATGTCCCTTTAAGCAGGTTAGTAAATAAACAGCGATTCCTTTTAGCAGGTCTGGATAAAGCAAATGTCCCTTTAAGCAGGTTAGAAAACAAACCGAGATCCTTTTAGAAGGTATGAGAAAAGCAAATGTCCCTTTAAGCAGGTTTTACAAACAAACAGGATTCTTTTTAGCAGGTCAGGAAAAAGCAAAAGTCCCTTTAAGCAGGTTAGCAAATAAACAGTGATTCCTTTAGCAGATCTGGATAAAGCAAATGTCCCTTTAAGCAGGTTAGCAAATAAACAGATTCCTTTTAGCAGGTTTGAATAAAGCAAAAGTCACTTAAAGCAGGTTTAGTAAATAATGAAGTATTCTTTGCAGCAGTTAAAGCAACATTCCCCATAAGCAGGTTTAGCAAACATACCGAGTGGCATTCTGGCAAGGAGATCCAGGCAAGGAAGGAGACATCAGGACAGACTAACACAGGTCCGGTCAGAATGTAGGAAGAAAAAACAAACGGGCGCTGATTCAAATCTCCCGCCGAGATTTGAAGGCAGGGAGACTCTGACGTCAGGAGGAGAGCCGGATACCGCGTCACATTGCTAGGCAACGTAACGATACAGAGGAGATCCGTGAGCCGCGGCGACACGGCAGTGAGCGGCTCCATTCATGACAAAACCTTAGTAACTTCAGTGTCATGTTTTTTTCATGTACCTGACCAACCTCCAGCAGATTCCAACCAAGTTCAAGACTCCCAGGGTCAGGACACCCATCCAAGTAATCTGGCTATACATCAAAATTCCTTACTCACCATTCAAACTCAGATTGCAAGTCTACCATCTAAATCTGACCTAGAATCACTAAAATCCATTATCAAAGAGGAACTAAGAGACCTCAAGAAAGATCTTAATGAAATGGGGTCCAGAATTGATTATCTAGAGGAGGGGCAGGATAACCTGAACAATCTGGTTAGCTCAAATACCCAGCAACTCTCAATCCAGGACTCGATGCAAGCGCTGCAGGATAAAATAGAGGATCTGTACAATCGAGGGAGGAGAAATAAATTTAGAATAGGTGATATCCCAGAAGACATCCCACAGGATCAGCTTAAAACCTACATCAAAGTCCTGTTTCAACACATATCCCCTCTCACCCCTCTCCTTAACAATGAGGACATCGAAAGAGTTCACTGAGCATTAAGGTCTCCTACCAGACCCCCTGCCCCTCCAAGAGATGTTATTCTACGTCTTTTGAAATTTACCACCAAAGAGGAGATTTGGCAGGCAGCTGGGACAAGACAATCTATCTCCTTTCAAGGACACAATATTTAAATATACCAGGATCTAAGCTCACAAACCATACAAAGGAGGAAGGAAGTATGCTTCATCACAAAAGCATTGCAGGAGAACAATGTCAGGTACAGATAGGGATTCCAACATGGCTCCAACATTATTTACAAAAATGTCAATGACTTGGACAACCTATCAAAGATGCTGAACATTCCACTGGAACCACCGGACAAAGTAATAGAAGTCCCACCTATACACTTCAATGGAGAGCAAGCCAGCCCAAAAGAAAAAAAACCCTCAATGGAGCAAAGTCCTACTAAAGAGAAGAAAGACAGGTCCGTCACCCCCACCAGACTCATAATAGTAACACTATATACTCTTATCAAATATTCATCCAAAGGTCATCAACTCAGAACAATTTAATATAATGTCACTTACATGGACCTATTGGACATTCATGGTCATCTCTCTAACCCTGTCAACTGAAAGTTGGTATGTTATTCTGTAATACTACACACAGGGCTTTTGCTAACACATCAGAATAAGACATAACAGATATAAAGCCACACCCCGTGGTCCTTAATAATTGGTAATACTAGGGTTATCCCTCTACCTTTAGTCTTGATTTCTTCAAAATGAGTCACTACATATATTATACAAATTCAAGACACATGGAAATAAAATACTAACAACCCCTTCCCCCACACTTTCTACTAATCAAATCCATCTGCCCCAAGATGCAGAGATACTTAAGGTTACTAATAACAGGGCTCCACTGTGCTTAGTCCTTATATCACCTATTCTTACAAGCACACTGAGAAAGATAAGGAAGGGAGATATATTATTGTATCCGGGATACTATACAACAAGCCAGTGACCATAGCTAACATATATGCCCGCAACTCCAATTCATCCCAATTCTTCCAGCATATCTGTAACCAAATTTTAGATAAAACAAAGGGAAGTTTAATATTAGGAGGAGACTTCAATGTAGTTCTAAACCCCAATATAATTTGCTCCACAGGTACCTCATCTATTCCAAATAAAACATTAAAATTAATAAAATCCAACCTATTGAATTTGGCAGTACATGACGCATGGGGAATAAATCATCCCTCTACCAAAGACTACACTTTTTTTTTCACACCCTCATCAAGCTTACACCAGAATAGACTATTTGTTAATAGATGTAACCAGTCTAGCATTAGTACGACACACAGATATCCTACCACTCACCTGGTCAGACCATGCTATGATCAGTTGCACCCTTGAATGACCTACTTCTTACGCCCACAATAAATTATGGAAGCTTGACAAAACATTATTAAAAGACCCTATTACAGTTATATGGCTTACCAAATCTATAGAAGAATATTTTAGATTAAACAACACCATAGATGTAGACATACAACACATTTGGAACGCACACAAATGTGTCCTTAGGGGAGAATTAATAGCTATAAAAGCAGAAAAAGTTAAACAACAACAAGCACTACTGAAAACCTTACTGGAAGATCTAGGTAAACTCCAAGACATTCATAAATTATTCCCACAAAACCATTCCCTCCAAGAAAGTTTCGAACACAAAAGACAGCAACTTAACCCCTTAGTGACCGGACCACTTTTCCATTTGTTGACCGTCTGGGACCAAGGCTATTTTTGCATTTCTCCGGTGTTTGTGTTTAGCTGTAATTTTTCTCTTACTCATTTATTGTACCCAAACATATTATATACCGTTTTTCTCGCCATTAAATGGACTTTCTAAAAATACCATTATTTTCATAAAATCTTATAATTTAATATAAAAAAATATATAAAATATGAGGAAAAAATGGAAAAAAACACACTTTTTCTAACTTTGACCCTCAAAATCTCTTACACATCTACAACCACCATAAAACACCAATGCTAAATAGTTTCTAAATTTTCTCCTGAGTTTAGAAATACCCAATGTTTATATGTTCTTTGCTTTTTTAGAAAGTTATAGGGCAATAAGTACAAGTAGCACTTTGCTATTTCCAAACCCCTTTTTTTTTTAAATTAACGCTAGTTACATTTGAACACTGATATTTGTCAGGAATCCCTGAATATTCATTCAAATTTATATATTTTTTAAAAGAAGACAACCTAAGGTATTAAACTTGGGGTATTTTGACTCTTTTCATGCAACCAATTTACCACCAATCTATGCTAAATTTTGAGAATTTTGTTTTTTTTGACAAAATAGCAATTTAAGAATACATTTACTGAAAATGTTAAGGGTTACTGCCAAATAACACCCCAATATGTCTTCAGCAGCATCTCCTTAGTACAGTGATACCACCTATGTATAGGTGTGTCGGTTTCTCTGGGGGCTAAAATGCCTTATTTGTAGGGGACACATTCCAGTTTTCCAACTTGAAATTTTCACATCTGTCATCATGCACCCATGTTCTATTTGGGACATTTCTGAAGCCAGCCAATGTAATTTACCGCCATCAAACCATATATTTTTGAAAAGAAGACACCCTAGGGTATTTCAAATGCTGGTATTTCAACACTTTCCATGCACTAATTCAACCACCAGTCTTTGTCAAACTTTTGGGTAGTCATTTTTTTATGTTATTTTTCACACACATTGTACTTTAGGCATGGATTCTCAGTTCCTGTTATATGTTACTGCCAAAAAACACCTCAATATGAGTTCAACAACATCTCCTGAGTACAGTGATACCACCCATGTATAGGTGTATCGGGTTCTCTGGGGGCTAAAAGGCCTTATTTCTAGGGGGCGCATTCCAGTTTTTCAACTTGGAATTTCACATCTGTCATCATGCACCCATGTTCTATTTGGGACATTTCTGAAGCGAGACAATGTAATTTACTCACACTGCTTTTTGACTATGATTTAGGAGAGACTGTTGTAAGTTATTGCAAAAAAATACTTTAGGTTGTTTTCTGCAAGGCACCCTGAGAACACCTATGTCCCCCATCCATAGGTTTGACAGGGGGTTTTAAAGAAAAAAAAACAATTTTAGAAAAAAAGTAGTGAAATGTAAAAATCTGGAACAGTAAAAGTAAAAAAAACAACAACCAAAAAACAGTAAACATAACCAAAAAACTGCAAATGTATTTATTTTTTAAAAATTGACCATTGTATGGTACCGCTTGAAACAGTCCCCAATGCAGAGTGCAGGCTGTCCAGGGCAATCAGGACAGTGATATATGGTGTCCCTTCTCTTCCCCCTCTTGGTACAGACTCTGCATTTTTTTTGTGGTTTCTGCTTTGCGGCAGTAGGGGGGAATTTAAAAATAAAATGGGTAGCCCGAACTCTGCTCTCTCCCATCACCGCCCGGGGAGCAGGTGCATCATGGTACAAAATCCCCGAAATGATCTGGAGCTGAAACTGTAAAAAAGTCTGTTTCATTCTGGGGTTTGCTTTTTTGAACAACAAAAAAGCATTGTGGGTTGCAATCTGCATTAGGTAAATTGCAACCTTTTTGTACCAGGCCCTTGTCTTCCGCATAATTAGGTAAGGCTGCAGCAGCTGATCTGCCAGATCAATCCCACCCATATGCCGGTTATAAGACTTGATGCACACTGGCTTCCTTATGATCTCAGCTCTGCCACGTACAGAGACCGCCACCGTCCTCTCATTGTGGATGGTGGTAAGAAGGTATACATCCTTCTTGTCTCTGTACTTAAGTGCCAACAGCTCCTCTTGGCGCAGAGCTGAGGTCTCCCCCCTTTGTAGCCGGGTGTGTACAAGTTGTCCTGGGAAACCTGTGCGGTTCTTTTTAATTGTACCGCAAGCTACTGTATCAAAGCAATACAGTAGCTTGAACAAAAGGACACTTGTATAAAAATTGTCTAAGTACAAGTGATACCCTTTGTTCATTAGGGGTAATATCAGGTCCCAGACAATCTTGCCAGTGGTTCCCATATGTTCTGGGCAACCTGGAGGGTCAAGGTGGCTATCCTTTCCCTCATACACCCGGAAGGCCTGAGTATACCCACTGTCGCTCTCACAGAGCTTATACACCTTTACCCCATACCTGGAACGCTTGGAAGGAATATACTGCTTGAATCCCAGCCTTCCCTTATACTTCATCAGGGATTCATCAATGCATATATTCCTTCCAGGTGTATAAGCCTCTGCAAACCTGTCAGAAAAGTGGGTAATCAGGGGGCGGATTTTATACAGCCTGTCAAATTGGTGATGCTCCCTAGGGGGGCACAGGCTGTTGTCGCTGAAGTGCATGAAATGCAGAATCATTTCATACCTCTGCCTCGACATACTCTGGGAGAAAATGGGGGTAGAGCAGATGGGGCTACTGCTCCAGTAGGAGCGAACAGAGGGTTTCTTTATGATGCCCATCAGCATAGTCAATGCCCAGAATTTTTTAAATTCTGGCACATCGACGGGGGCCCATTGCTGCTTTGCCAAATATGTTTCAGGCTTTGCAGCACGGTACTGATGGGCATATAAATTAGTTTGGGCGACAATGTTCCCCAATACATCATCGCCCAGAAACACCTCCAAAAACTGTTGGGGGCTAAAACCTGCCACATCTATATTTATTCCAGCATTTGCTGTGAAGGGTGGGATATCTGGCCTCTGGAGATGAGGCATTACCCACTCTTCAGCGGCAATGGCAGCAACACGCCTCCTTCTGGCAGGGGGGCTAGCAGGGGGGCTGGTAGGGGGGGTAGCAGGGGGGCTAGCAGCCACAGATACATCACTATCAGTTGAGACTGCATCTAGTGATGTATCTGAGCATATGGCAGGGTCAAAATTGGTGTCTGAGTCAGACATAGAGACATCTGACTCTGACGCAAGGATGGCATACGCCTCCTCAACACTATGGCCTAGATTTAGAGTTGGGCAGTAGCCGTGAAAACCAGCGTTAGAGGCTCCTAACGCTGGTTTTAGGCTACCGCCGGTATTTGGAGTCAGTCAGGAAAGGGTCTAACGCTCACTTTCCAGCCGCGACTTTTCCATACCGCAGATCCCCTTACGTCAATTGCGTATCCTATCTTTTCAATGGGATCTTTCTAACTCCGGTATTTAGAGTCGTGTCTGGAGTGAGCGTTAGAAATCTAACGACAAAACTCCAGCCGCAGAAAAAAGTCAGTAGTTAAGAGCTTTTTGGGCTAACGCCGGTTTATAAAGCTCTTAACTACTGTGCTCTAAAGTACACTAACACCCATAAACTACCTATACACCCCTAAACCGAGGTCCCCCCACATCGCCGCCACTCTATTACATTTTTTTAACCCCTAATCTGCCGACCGCCACCTACGTTATACTTATGTACCCCTAATCTGCTGCCCCTAACACCGCCGACCCCTATATTATATTTATTAACCCCTAACCTGCCCCCCACAACGTCGCCGCCAGCTACCTACAATAATTAACCCCTAATCCGCCAACCGCAAAGCGCCGCTACCTACGTTATCCTTATGTACCCCTAATCTACTGCCCCTAACACCGCCGACCCCTATATTATATTTATTAACCCCTAATCTGCCCCCCTCAACGTCGCCTCCACCTGCCTACACTTATTAACCCCTAATCTGCTGAGCGGACCGCACCGCTACTATAACAAAGTTATTAACCCCTAATCCGCCTCACTCCCGCCTCAATAACCCTATAATAAATAGTATTAACCCCTAATCTGCCCTCCCTAACATCGCCGACACCTAACTTCAATTATTAACCCCTAATCTGCCGACCGAATCTCGCCGCTACTGTAATAAATTTTTTAACCCCTAAAGCTAAGTCTAACCCTAACCCTAACACCCCCCTAAGTTAAATATAATTTAAATCTAACGAAATAAATTAACTCTTATTAAATAAATTATTCCTATTTAAAGCTAAATACTTACCTGTAAAATAAACCCTAATATAGCTACAATATAAATTATAATTACATTGTAGCTATTTTAGGATTAATATTTATTTTACAGGCAACTTTGTATTTATTTTAACCAGGTACAATAGCTATTAAATAGTTAAGAACTATTTAATAGTTACCTAGTTAAAATAATTACAAAATTACCTGTAAAATAAATCCTAACCTAAGTTACAATTAAACCTAACACTACACTATCAATAAATAAATTAAATAAAATACCTACAATTATCTACAATTAAACCTAACACTACACTATCAATAAATAAATTAAATACAATTCCTACAAATAAATACAATTAAATAAACTAACTAAAGTACAAAAAATAAAAAACAACTAAGTTACAAAAAATAAAAAAATATTTACAAACATTAGAAAAAAATTACAACAATTTTAAACTAATTACACCTACTCTAAGCCCCATAATAAAATAACAAAGACCCCCAAAATAAAAAAATGCCCTACCCTATTCTAAATTACAAAAGTTCAAAGCTCTTTTACCTTACCAGCCCTTAAAAGGGCCCTTTGCGGGGCATGCCCCAAAAAATTCAGCTCTTTTGCCTGTAAAAAAAACATACAATACCCCCCCCAACATTACAACCCACCACCCACATACCCCTAATCTAACCCAAACCCCCCTTAAATAAACCTAACACTAAGCCCCTGAAGATCTTCCTACCTTATCTTCACCTCACCGGGTCTCACCGATCGGTCCTGGCTCCAAAATCTTCATCCAACCCAAGCGGGGGCTGGCGATCCATAATCCTGCGGCTGAAGAGGTCCAGAAGAGGCTCCAAAGTCTTCATCCTATCCGGGAAGAAGAGGCGATCCAGACCGGCAACCATCTTGATCCAAGCGGCATCTTCTATCTTCATCCGATGACGAACGGCTCCATCGCGAAAACCTCCAGCGCGGATCAATCTTCTTCCGACGACGTCCAACTGAAGAATGACGGTTCCTTTAAGGGACGTCATCCAAGATGGCGTCCCTCGAATTCCGATTGGCTGATAGGATTCTATCAGCCAATCGGAATTAAGGTAGGAAAATTCTGATTGGCTGATGGAATCAGCCAATCAGAATCAAGTTCAATCCGATTGGCTGATCCGATCAGCCAATCATATTGAGCTCGCATTCTATTGGCTGTTCCGTTCAGAATAGGGTAGGGCATTTTTTTATTTTGGGGGTCTTTGTTATTTTATTAAGGGGCTTAGAGTAGGTGTAATTAGTTTAAAATTGTTGTAATTTTTTTCTAATGTTTGTAAATATTTTTTTATTTTTTGTAACTTAGTTCTTTTTTATTTTTTGTACTTTAGTTAGTTTATTTAATTGTATTTATTTGTAGGAATTGTATTTAATTTATTTATTGATAGTGTAGTGTTAGGTTTAATTGTAGATAATTGTAGGTATTTTATTTAATTAATTTATTGATAGTGTAGTGTTAGGTTTAATTGTAACTTAGGTTAGGATTTATTTTACAGGTAATTTTGTAATTATTTTAACTAGGTAACTATTAAATAGTTATTAACTATTTAATAGCTATTGTACCTGGTTAAAATAAATACAAAGTTACCTGTAAAATAAATATTAATCCTAAAATAGCTACAATGTAATTATAATTTATATTGTAGCTATATTAGGGTTTATTTTACAGGTAAGTATTTAGCTTTAAATAGGAATAAGTTATTTAATAAGAGTTAATTTATTTCGTTAGATTTAAATTATATTTAACTTAGGGGGGTGTTAGGGTTAGGGTTAGACTTAGCTTTAGGGGTTAATAAATTTATTAGAGTAGCGGTGAGCTCCGATCGGCAGATTAGGGGTTAATAATTGAAGTTAGGTGTCGGCAATGTTAGGGAGGGCAGATTAGGGGTTAATACTATTTATTATAGGGTTATTGAGGCGGGAGTGAGGTGGATTAGGGGTTAATACATTTATTATAGTAGCGCTCAGGTCCGGTCGGCAGATTAGGGGTTAATAAGTGTAGTTAGGTGGAGGCGACATTGGGGGCGGCAGATTAGGGGTTAATAAATATAATATAGGGGTCGGCGGTGTTAGGGGCAGCAGATTAGGGGTACATAGGGATAATGTAAGTAGCAGCGGTTTACGGAGCGGCAGATTAGGGGTTAAAAAAATATGCAGGGGTCAGCGATAGCGGGGGCGGCAGAATAGGGGTTAATAAGTGTAAGGTTAGGGGTGTTTAGGGGTACATGTTAGGGTGTTAGGTGCAGACGTAGGAAGTGTTTCCCCATAGGAAACAATGGGGCTGCGTTAGGAGCTGAACGCGACTTTTTTGCAGGTGTTAGGTTTTTTTTCAGCTCAAACAGCCCCATTGTTTCCTATGGGGGAATCGTGCACGAGCACGTTTTTGAGGCTGGCCGCGTCCGTAAGCACCGCTGGTATCTAGAGTTGCAGTGGCGTTAAATTATGCTCTACGCTCCCTTTTTGGAGCCTAACGCACTGAAAACCCTGCCATTCTGTTAACTCTAAATACCAGCGGTATTTAAAAGGTGCGGCCAGAAAAAAGCATGCGTTAGCTACGCGTGTCCTTACCGACAAAACTCTAAATCTAGGCGTATATGTTTTCTGTGACATTATTGTATCGGTCACAGAAAAACAAATTAAATTAAATTAATTAGCTAAATGGCAAGCTAGGGGTTAATGGCTTTGAAAATTAAATTAACTAAATGGCCTTTGGGTTTTTAAAAAATTATAACAAAAAAATTAACCCCTAACAAAAATGCAGACAGCAAAAAAGTACAGCTATGCTACTGCCAGTGATTTATAGCGATCACTGGCAAGCTAGGGGTTAATGACTCTGGAAATTAAATTAAATTAACTAAATGGCTCTGAAAAGACCCTTTGGTTTTTTTAAAAATTACAACAACAAAATTAACCCCTAAAAAATGCACAGACAGCAAAAAAGTACAGCTATGCTACTGCCAGTGATTTATAGCGTTCACTGGCAAGCTAGGGGTTAATGACTCTGGAAATTAAATTAAATTATCTAAATGGCTATGAAAAGAGCCTTTGGTTTTTTTAAAAAAGTTACAACAAAAAAATTAACCCCTAAAAAAATGCACAGACAGCAAAAAAAAGTGCAGCTGTGCTAATGCCAGTGATTTATAGCGATCACTGGCAAGCTAGGGGTTAATAACTCTGGAAATTAAATTAAATTAATTAAATTAACTAAATGGCTCTGAAAAGAGCCTTTGGCTTTTTAAAAAAAATTACAACAAAAAAATTAACCCCTAAAAAAATTCACAGACAGCAAAAAAAGTGCAGCTATGCTAATGCCAATGATTTATAGTGATCACTGGCAAGCTAGGGGTTAATGGCTCTGAAAAGAGCCTTTGGATCTCAATTTTTTTTAACAAATATAATAAATATAGCTCTCTCTGCTAAATACAGGTCTCTCTCTCTCTCCAACAAAATCGCAAGTGAGGAGAGGGAGGGAGATCCACACTGATCAGTGTCAATATTTACAAATATTGACATGATCAGACAAATGGGGTATTTTATTTTTTTATTTTTTTTTATGGGTGGGAGGCTCAGATTGGGTGACCCTAGCTTGCCCCTATGATGAGGCAGGCTAGGGACACCCCCAGAGGCCCCATGGTGCACTGGGCATCGCCATCTTGGATGCCCTGTGAAGGGGGAGGGGGGGGGCTATTTAGGGCTGTTTTTTATTTTCTGCCGTTTTTTTTTTTTATTTATTTTTTTATTTTATAACTAACTAAGTGCCTCGACCCACCGAGGCACTTAGCACACAAGCAGAGCATCGGAAGCGTGTCCGATCGCTTCCGATGCTCTGCTGTACTGCCGGGCTCCACGTGGAGCAAAACCGGAAGGGATCACTCGTGGGGGAGTGATCAATCCGGTCCCGGTACTCGTAAACAGTATTGCAGGGATGCCTAGACATTGAGGCATCCCTGCAATACTGTAAGAGCGGCTGGAAGCGATCTCGATCACTTCCAGGGCTCAGTTTAGCCGACGACGTACGCCATACGTCCTCAGGCGTTAACTGTATTTTGGCGTACGTCGTCGGTCACTAAGGGGTTAATTTACATCTAGGCATAGAAGCAAAAAAAAGGGCCATGTTTCTTAATAAGAGATACTATGAAGGAGCTAACAAACAAGGCAATATGTTATCCAGACAGCTTAGGAAGAGATCATTCCAACGCTATATCATGAGCATCACAGATAACTCAGGAAAACAATGGTCTTCTTCTAAAGATATAGCACACATTTTCAAAAAATACTATGATAGCCTATACAACCTGAAAAGACACCATCCAAGCCCCAATATGACCAAAATACAAAACTACCTATCTCACCTTAAATTACCCTCATTAACCCCTTAAGGACCAGCGACGTACCCTGTATGTCGCTGGCCTTTTTTGGGGACTTGATTGTTTTATAGCGCGGTCTTGCCACCAGCATTGAGACTGCTCTATTCCACAAAGCTTGCTGGAGGGAGGGCATTAATAGCGTGTTCTTGCTAGACTTGTGCTATTATGTCCTGAAAAACCCCTTAACGACCAGTGACATACAGGGTACATTGTGGTCATTAAAGGGTTAACAACAGAACAACAAAATGACCTAGAGGATCCTATTTCCCTTGAAGAAATCCAAACAGCTAAACCTCTTTACCGTCTGGGAAAGCTCCGAACCCGTATGGGTTAGTGAACACATACTACACTAAATTTAAAGACCTCTTAGCCCCCCAACTACTAAATTACTTTCAAAATATCTATAAAAACGTACCCTTCCCCCCCCCTTGCACTACAAGCGCATATTGTAATTCTCACCAAACCTAGCAATCTCTCCAACCTTGTCACAAACTACCGCCCAATTTCACTGTTAAACACAGATATCAAAATCTACGCAAAAATTCTCACACATAGACTGAACCATGTTTTACTGTACATTATACACCAAGATCAGGTTGGCTTTGTCCCCAATCGGGAAACGAAGGACAACACAGTCCGCAATCTCCATCTACTAGGGTATGCTAAAGAGAAGAATATCCCGTCTATTTGGCTTTCCACTGACACTGACAAGGCCTTTGATAGGGTAGGATGGCCTTTCCTTAGGGCCACCCTTCAGGCATTCGGAATAGGCAATGCAATGTTGAACAGAATTTTTTCATTATACTCATTCCCTAGTGTCCAAATTAGCCTCAATGGCATACTTTTCAGCCCTTTTCAGATTACAAATGGAACTAAGCATTGATGCCCCCTATCACCATTGCTTTTCGTGTGCCTTATAGAAACCCTTGCGGCAAAAATTTGAAACAATTCTGAGATTTCTGGCATTTTTCAATCGGAGGGGAAGAATATAAACAGTCCATGTTCACGGACAATATTCTTTTCACCCTAACCGACCCAGTAAGATCCATTCCCCTCTTATTAAAAGAACTAGATCTTTTCCACAACCTTACAAACTTTCTAATTAACCAAAACAAATCGGAGATCCTAGGAATATCTCTCACACCACAATTGGAGACCCAAATTTAAAAAATGTGCCCGTTCCGATGGTGCAACAGCTCTCTGAAATACCTCGGTATTTTACTGGCAGATAACCACGAATCGGTTTACCACCTAAATTATTCCACAATTAAAACTGCATTAATGTGAGATCTTTCTTCCTGGATCTCCAAGAAGCTATCATGGCTGGGGAGAATAAACCATGAAAATGAATGCATTCCCAAGGCTCTTGTATATCTTGCAAAAATTGCCTATTCCAATTCCCGTAACTTCATAACACAAATGCAACAATTATTTAGCTCCTTCATATGGAACGGAAAAAACCCTAGGATAAATAAAGCTATTATGTCACACTCTACTACTCAGGGGGGATTGGGAGTCCCAAATATAGAATCCTACAAGCAAACTATTTTTCTACAAAGAATCTTAGATTGGAGGATTCATAATACACAAAAAATGTGGGTTACACTAGAGGGAAATCTGAATCTAGAGCGGCCTTAGCAACACTGTGCTGGCACCCAAACCCAATACACACCATAAGATATATTACCAACCCTATAACAAGGGAAACCTTACAAATGTGGGAATATAATAAACCCACTTCTATCCTCTAGACCTGGTCCCCTAACCTCAATACTTCACAATAATGAGTTCTCAACTAATGATTTGATGAGGAGTACTAACGCAGAGTCTCCAACACTAGACACAGCCATATACCAAATAACAAGGAACGAGACAATCCTCTTACTAGAACAACTAAAATAACAAACCTCCCATGGGCAAATAGTTGGTTCTCTTATAGAAGGGTTCATCATTATATAACCACGCACAAACAGACTCAACTTGACTCACCCTTTGACCAACTTAGAAAAATTATACACATCCAATCCCCCTTAAACACACCCTTTCCTATATACACACACTAATTACTCAACCTCCCCCTGGCAATATTCCACACTACATTGAATCATAGGAAAAAGAACTCTGGTTGATAATCCCCCCGCAAATTGCCATCAATATCTTTACCAACGCAAAATCATCATCTTCCTCCTCCTTAATACTAGAGATAAACTACAAAATCCTCCACTGCTTGTACTTAACTCCCAAACGATTGCACAGACTATTTCCTAGAACCAGCAACCGTTGCTGGAGATATGGGCATGTAGGTAGCTGTCATGATGTCATCCTAACTATACTATGAGGCCTATTTATCAAAGGTCTTGTGGACCTGATCCGACAGTGTGGATCAGGTCTGCAAGACCTTGCTGAATGCGGAGAGCAATACGCTCTCCGTATTCAGCATTGCACCAGCAGCTCACAAGAGCTGCTGGTGCAACGCTGCCCCCTGCAGACTCGCAGCCAATCGGCCGCCATCAGGGAGGTGTCAATCAACCCGATCGTACTTGATCGGGTTGAATTGTGGCAATTCCTGTCCGCCTGCTCAGAGCAAACGGACAGGGTTATGGAACAGCGGTCTTTAGACCGCTGCTTTATAACTGCTGTTTCTGGCGAGTCTGAAGACTCGCCAGAAACACGGGCCCACAAGCTCCATACGGAGCTTGATAAATGGGCCTCTATACCTTTAAGAGCAGCAACATCCCCCATCAATCACCTGTATAAAACACCAGCACTTCCTTCAATCAGTGCTTGGTAATTCATCTGGAAATCAGGAGAATCCCAGCCTCTCTGAAGTCTACAGCATTCTCTAGCAGCTGAATACTATCTTTTTTATTGTTATTTACAGATATTGTTGGCTAAAGACTCTACATTTCTTAGCTCCACTGGTTTGCTTTGTTTGCTTGCTGCTCCAGTTTAGGTCCACCCAACGCTGTGATGTCACACGCCATCTTGGGCTGTTACAGAGTTGGATCGTACAGTCAGCCAAGTTCCAGCTTGTCTCCTTACTCGGTACATGTTCTCAACTGTACTACTTTCATCCAACTCACCCTGCAGACCCTCCAAGCAGCCGGATTGCACTCTCAACAACTAACCTGTCAGCTCCGCTCTGTACAGAGCTCCACTGAAAGCTTTCTAAGCTAACGCCTCTTTGCCAAACTTTATTTTATAACAATCAGTTACAGCTACTTCTTCTTACTAGTTCATTTGAGCCTTTACTAAATTACTTTGCTTGCTCAATTCTCTATTATACAAATCTCAGATCATATCAGCTGACAGCCTTGTTTTATATATTACTTTGTGCACTCTCCAACTTGTTAACCACATCATTGACATATGTGCAAATGAAGATAGACTTATGATTAATGCATTATCTATGGATTTGAATTAATACTTACTCTGTTGCACACCCTCAGCACTACCAAGTGGCAGCTTTAGAGTTAAAGGGACACTGTACCCAAATTTTTTCTTTTGTAATTCAGAAAGAGCATGCAATTTCAAGCAACTTTCTAATTTACTCCTATTATCAATTTTTCTTCGTTCTCTTGCTATCATTATTTGAAAAAGAAGGCATCTAAGCTTTTTTTTTGGTTTCAGTACTCTGGACAGCACTTTTTTATTGGTGGATGGATTTATCCACAAATCAGCAAGGACAACCCAGGTTGTTCACCAAAAATGGGCCGGCATCTAAACTTACATTCTTGTATTTCAAATAAAGATACCAAGAGAATGAAGAAAATTTGATAATAGGAGTAAATTAGAAAGTTGCTTAAAATTTCATGCTCTATCTGAATCACGAAAGAAAATTTTTGGGTACAGTGTCCCTTTAAGTTATATTATCAACCTAAGATTGTAATTGGAGCTTCCTTGCTTCTATTGTGAATCTTTACAAGTGTTTGGGTTGCACTTCGTTTGATTTAATTCTCAATGTGCAAGGTTTCTGCTACACAAATAAATATATATCTTTACTATTAAGTAAGTACTTCTAACTAAGTTCATACTGCAGTTGTGGTTCATTCAAATCTAAAGTATGTGTAAATCTGTTGTAGGATAAATCTATTTTTACAGTAGCGGAATGGGACATATGTGGTGGTGGTGCTCCCAAATTAACCAATTCTGGAGAGATATAATTACAGAAAGTTAGGATATATTTCAGACCCTCTTTCCTCTAGACCCACTAATCTGGCTGCTTAATAAATCAATAAACTACAGACCCCTCCTAAAAATTATGGTAAATAGTGCAAGAGTCCTTATAGCAAAGAACTGGAAGTCAGAGGGAATACCCACTATAACGATGTGGACATGTCAAAAAGTAATGAACTTACTTGAACTAGAGGAATACAGTTCCTATAAATCAGAAAATAGGGATCCCTACATTGAATCACAGGTTCTATGGGAGCAATATGTCAAAAACCTCCCTAGTAACCCTCCTAAACAGAATTAGTGTAGTCCCACACCTCTCACACCAATACACTCTCAAAGGAAAGGAGTAAAGACAGTTCAAAAGACTTCAGCTCCAATAAGTTTCATATCTTGCAATAAAGGTAGTGATATATCTAGTAATGGAACAGGTACAAAAAGGTATACATTATTGTTTTAAAGAAATAATTGAGACACAAAGTTATTGTTATTATAATTGTTTATCTTTGGAAATGTAAAAATAAGAATTCGAAACGATAAGCAACATACATTCGGGTAGATTTACGACTTTTGCGCTAAACAGGGTGCGAAACTAACGCCAAAAAAGCACTGCCATTACGAGTTGTTGAAAAGCCTCCTTGTGCATGCGATATGGTGGCGTTAAGCTCCATACTGCACAAAATCCAAGGGCTGCTTTGACGTGCTCGTGCACGCTTTCCCCCATAGACATCAATGGGGAGAGAGTGTTAGAAAAAAAGCTAGCTTCAAAATAGCCAATAGGATTTCAGAAGCTCTCATGCTATTGGCTGATTTGAACAGCCAATAGGATTTCAGAAGCTCTCATCCTATTGGCTGATTTGAATTTGAAGAATCAAATCAGCCAATAGGAATGCAAGGTACGCCATTTTTAATCGGCTACCTTGCATTCAACTTCAGTGTACGGCGGTGATCATATGAAGAGGACGCTCTGCGCAGGATATCTTAAGCTTCCAGGATGGCTCCGCTCCATGCCGCCGGGATGAGGACAGAAGATGCCCCTGGGATGGATGAGGATATCGCCGCCTGGATGAAGACTTTTCGCCGCCTGGATGGAGATGGATGTCCGTACTTTAGGAACCGTGAGTAGATATTGTGGGGTTAGTGTTAGTTTTTTTTTTCATTTTTTTGGGTGGTTTTTTTTTAGATTAGGGCTTTGGGCTTTTTTAAAAGGGCAATGAAAAAGAGCTAAATGCCCTTTTAAGGGAAATTCCCATACAAATGCCCCTTTAGGGGCAATGGGTAGCTTAGTTTTTTTTAGAGTTAGGTTTTTTATTTTGGAGGGTTGGTTGGGTGGTGGGTTTAACTTTTGGGGGGACTTTGTATTTTTTTACAGGTAAAAGAGCTGTTTAACTTAGGGCAATGCCCTACAAAAGGCCCTTTTAAGGGCTATTGGTAGTTTATTGTAGGCTAGGGGGTGTTTTTATTTGGGGGGCTTTTTTATTTTTGTAGGGCTATTAGATTAGGTGTAGTTGTTTTTGTTTTTGATAATTTTGTTTATTATTTTTTGTAAGCTTAGTGTTTTTTATTTTTCGTAATTTAGTGTTTTGTATTTTTTTCCGTGGTGTTAGGTTTTTTAAATTTGTAATTTAGATTTTTTTATTGGTAGTATTTTTTTATTTTATTAGAATAGTAATAGTAATGTTAGGTTAATTCATAGTTTAATGTTAAGTTTTTTTTTATTTCACAGGTAAGTTTTTATTTAATTTAAGATAGTTATATTGTAATTTAAAGTTAGGGGGTGTTAGGTTTAGGGGTTAATAGTTTAATTTAGTGTTTTGTGATGTGGGGGTCCAGCGGTTTAGGGGTTAATAGGTTATTTAGTGGCGGCTATGTGGGAGGCCAGCAGTTTAGGGATTAATAGGTTTATTTAGTGGCAGCGATGTGGGAGGCCGGAGGTTTAGGGGTTAATAACTTTTTTTTATTTTTTTTATTGAGGCAAATCAAACGACAGTACAAAGCATAGTAATCACAAACATAGGCCCTTAACCCGTAAGGGCAATTATCAGGAGCGTACATCACTGGCAGTACATTAATCATAACAAACTATATTTTAGAATCAGTAATAAGAACTTACATTTCAAGAACAATAAATAACCAAAAATAGTGCTGAAATTGTAGTTGTTCTTTTATGGTCTAAAAGCAAAAAAACTGGCCTCAAGTTTTTTAGGTATTTAACATATAGGGCCCTTATTGGGTCCCCAGAACTATTAATGAATGTGGTCGATCATAGAGGGGAAGGGAATATATCTACTACCACTAGAAATAAACTCAGCTAACCTCAATTTAGAGGGCATGGGAGAGTATATCAAGGACATAGATCATTACAAACTATTATGACCACAAACCTAAGTCCTTAACCCGGAAGGACAAATGTATTGGGGGTGGGGTTATCAACTCTAACTATAATAAAGCACTCTTATGAATTTTGTAGGGAGTTAAAGATGGGATCTGTGTCCCTTTTGCTTAAAGAATAAGCCCCCCGGGGGGGGGGGGGGGGGGGGCGGAGTTCATAGATAAAAGTATGCTAGAAACAAGGAATATTAGGATTGGACCTGGACCGGAACCAGGGACATACAAAATGGAATCATGCACATACATAAGTAACAATTGTCTCTAACCCAAAATTTCCAAAGTGACATAATATAATCTTGCAGTTTAATTTAAAACAGAAGATCCTATATAGGTGTATAAAAGGCATAAATAGATGTGGACCTAGATTATGGTCATGACCTGACTAGAAATAAGTTGCATCCATTCATATTGGATCAGACCAAACATAAAAATTAGAGGTATGCTCCTTTAAAACAACATTTTATCAAGTCATTAACTCTATAATGGGCACAGGTAGCACAGGTATAGTGACTGTATAGTAACTAGAGTCCTTATAAACTCAATTCTGTCTAAAGAATATAGCTGAAGTGTTCCAGCAAGGAAACACAGTAATGATATATGCCTACAGAACTATATCTAGCATAGGGAATGCGATACGTAGCCTGCAATATTCAAATAGTAAAGTATAGGGCATTGATTTGATAATCAATTTAACACTAAAATAGTTGGGATCAGTAGCGTTGTACTTTAGATAATATATCATGTTTAAATCCCAGTCCTGGAAGTTTTTAAAAGAGCATTTATATATTAGAGACTTAACTCCTGTCAGTATAGAAAGCTAATCGTGCATATTGACCAATATCACTACATAATAACAATTGGGCAAAATACCAATTTCTAAACTATGTGTTCACAAATTAGTACATCGAATTGCTCTAAATGCTAATTACTCTAAGCTGGACTAGAGAATTTTATGTCTTGTCGCCTCGGCCGCAGGCAACAAAACAAAAGGAGCAATCACTGAACCTATTATCTCAACAACGCACAAAGTATATTAAACATAGTAGAAGTGGAGCAATTATTTTTCTCTTACCCATAATTACCATTAGTGTAGCAGTAAAGTGTAAAATTTCAAATAGGTCCCATTATCACATCTGGGCAGGGGGGCAGAATACAATATATAAACAAGCACCTCTAGGACATATAATGGGTATAAACCCTGTAACGACTATCCTCTTCTATGTGAGGCCTAATAGATAAATCATCCCTAAAGGCAGAATATGGTAATCTAGCTTGGCATATCTAACTATAAATGTCAGCATAAAATCATAAGGAAGCTGCTACACAACTATATATTAAACTAGATAGGAAGCTAAGCGCTGTACTGGTAGGAGGCTAAATTATATCTGATATATTTTCCCTGTCAGGGTAATGGCCCAGCATAAGGATGTAATAGAGGATATATATATAAGTAATTAAACATATTTTTTTTTTCTTTTTTTTTTTAAATTACAGGGTTCACATAAACTTAGGTTCTTTCACAAACCAGCATAATGAAAAGTAGGTAGGTATGGCTCAAAGTATAACCCAATTCTAACCTGGATTCAAATTTTAAGTATAGGGGAATCCCTAAAGCCCAAGGGAATATCTAGGCAGGAACAGTAATGCCCAACAGTAAACCAATTGTTTATAAAACTAAAAACTTATATCTTAATATTACCAGGAAACAGCAAACATAACATATTGTCCAAATAAATATGTAGACATCACTGAGCAGCAAGAGTCAGGGCAAATACGACATGCTCAATCTACTGTTGTGATTTTACATGTCCGAGCTTTATCCAATTCCAGCTCTTTGGTGGAATAGCGATTCATCAGACGACCAGTGCTCTGGCCTGCACAAGGGAATATGAAGAGTCTGTAGCGGGGCAAGTAGAGGGATCCAGCGGAGCAGCAAAACTGCATCAGCCACAGAGAGCGCATCCAGCGCACCACCCATAGGCAGGTTAGTCGCTTCAGTAAGATCGCTCCCTAGGCCCCCATCAGTTATAGCTTCAGGAAGGAATATCGCCAGCCGCAGTTTATCGCTTCTCCGGTCCCAAACTGCTTCATCGGATGTAGATGATGTAGATCTAGCAGGCACAGGATTATTCAAGGTAGTTGCGCCAAGCTCAACAGAACCATCGCTCACAGACGGAACTGAAGATTGTGTGGGGACAACAAGAATCTTGGCCATGTAGAGGGTGGGTGTCTGTGGGGTAGATACGGAGACTCTTGTCACTCTCTCACCCAAAGATAATACTCCCGGTGTGGAGCCGGAGACAAGTTCCGTCTGTTTTGTTACTGCCCTTTTGTCAACAGCAGGCATTAGGTCTGTTTCTATGCACGCTTCCTCCGCTTCAGGTAAAAGTTGAGAGGAGCTATAACTCGTTAGTAAGAGAATAAGCTGTTTCTCAACATCCTTTAACGCCGCATTCACTCTGCTGTATACCTCCTCCATAGTTTCTAGCTATGTCGCTCCACGTGGTGTTCGCCTCTGCTATACAATCTCCCCTGTGACTTCGGGAGTGAATGGCGGCTTTTCGCGCCAGTTATGTCCTTACAGAGGGGGACCAAGTAGCTTTATCAGGCAGAATTTTACCTCCAGAGCACAGCTTTAGTAGTTTCTCTGCCCCTGCTCTGATATAGGAGTCTGGAAATTCTCCGGATCTGTCCTTTATAATACCTCCGGTCACCCCAATCCTTCACGTCTCCTCAGAGTAGAATGAAAAGGGATCCAAAGTCCGTTCCTAATGTATCATAAAGAAGCCCAAGCTCCACTCCTATAAAATATCCCTTTTAATGACATATAAGGACAAATTAGCTGTTTTCAAACGTTTTTTATGAAAAAAACTAGCAGGAGCTCTGTTGTAGTGCGACTTCTCTCCTCTCAGGCTAGCTCCGCCCCCCTAGGGGTTAATAACTTTATTATAGTGACGGCAATGTGGAGGCCGGAGGTTTAGGGGTTAATAACTTTATTATAGTGGCGGCGATGTCGGGGAGTGGTAGATTAGGGGTTAATAGCTTTATTATAGTGGCAGCGATGTCGGGGAGTGGCGGATTAGGGGTTAATAGGTTTATATAGTGTCAGCGATATCGGGGTGGCGGATTAGGTATTATTAGGTTTATTTAATAGTCGCGATGTGGGTGGGCGGCAGATTAGGGGTTAATAAGTTTAATATAGTGTTGCGATGCAGGAGGGTGGCTGTTTAGGGGTTAATATGTAGTTTATGGGTGTTAGTGTACTTTGTAACAGTTTAGTTATGAGTTTTATTAAACATTTTTGTTGCGCAAAACTCATAACTACTGCTCTCAGATGGCGATATGGATCGTGTCGGTATAGGCTGTAACGCAAGCTTTTTAGCATCCTGCACAACCTGTAATACCGGCGCTATCGAAATCCCACACAAAAACGTCATTTTTTTTTAGTGCGGAATGGAAGTTGCGTTACAGGCTAAAATGCTTGCAGTATAGCTATACCGACACGACTCAAAATATGCGTTACTGGCGATTACGCTGGAATTGCAATTTTTTTCAGCGTTAAAAGCTATAACACAAAACTCGTAATCTACCTGATTGTTAGTTAAAAAGGTCTGTAATTTCGAATATTGTCTTGTCTTAATAACCTGTAACAAATTTGGATTCTTAATAAAAATAAATGGGGGAAAAAATGTATGAAAGAAAGAATTTCCATTTGCTCTATGTATTAAATTTATATTATAAAATAAAAAATGTAATATTTATTTTCCTTAAAAAAAAACATTTACTTGAAGCTTGAAAACTTAGTATAAAGAAACAAAAGCAGATTATGATTTCACAATGAAAATTTATTTACTTTTCTTAAATGCTTTAAAGTCCAAACTATACTTGTATTTCCAAGGTTTGCTGTGAAGTTTATGAATTCCAATTACAAGCATCTTTTCACTTTTTGCTCCAATTGCATGATAAACAGGCAACTTGTTAGAAGAATACAAATTTTTAGATGAGAAATTAAACTTTATGTTGTACAGCATATCTGAGCAAGTGTTGGATATGGATAACACCACACCAGCCGTGTAGTTCCGTGTGAGAAGATAGAGGCATGGTGTATGGACCAGTAATATGTATGTCCTAGTCCACAAAACAGTTTCAGTTATTGAGTTGTTTCTGTTCTGTCGAACTGATGCATTCACCAAAACATTTTGTCTTTCACAAATGCATAATCTGAGATCAACAGAAGGATCGGCGCATTGCTTATATATACTATACTGCGTTAGCCTATTAAATCCCAAAAATATCATCCCTTCCATATGGGTGGAAAAGCTGTAGAGAATTGACACAGAGAACCTTTCCTCGGCATGGTCAGCCATACTTGCAGATTTAACATAAAGATCCAAAGAGATAGTAGTCTCACTGAGTTCCTTCTGAGCACTTTTTTTTACATTATCAAATCTAGTGGCTATTAACATAGGACATGTTCTTTTGCTCTTTTCATTTTGCATCTCAAGAATTTGGGAATTCATATAACCCAGAGCAAATTCTGCAAACAAAGCATAATATGAATTGTTATTTTGCAATATATTAGAAGCCTGGCAAATACAAATATTTGGATGCATCCTTGGAATGTCTTTACATGTTCTCAGTGAGGAAACTGGACTCAAAAGACCATCAATATTTATGCTGTTTTTTGGAAATTTGACCAATTTTTGTTCATTGGAGGGAAGAAGGCCTTTTAAAGTATAGTGCACATCAAGCAGGCTGATCAGACGGTTTTGATTTATGTGCAGTGCCTTCATTTTTCTCTCACCAATTATTTTAGATGCTTCATCGGGCACGATTACAAAGAGGAAAGGGTGAAAAATTTCCACCTGAGATTCTGGTGATTCCTGAACAAAATGTCCATATGTGTTGCCATGGTCTGAAAGAATGAAAGATACTGTGTTCTGCTGGTGAGCCAAAAATGAGACATGCCATGCCAGGTTATCATCGATTTGCTTTATCCGAATACCCGTGTCCTCATGTCCTGTGTCCAATATGAGGAAGGTAAAAGTTGGCTTATGCAAGCTGGAGAAGCGGGTGAGGAAATACTGTAAATACTGTAAAAGATATGTATGTTGATGGATTCCATTATAACATACAGATGGTGGACCAAGAAAAACATCTGTTACTTTGTTTTCCTGAAGAATCAAACAACTACTGTAGGAAACATCCAATCTGTCAATTCCTGCTCTATTTATAGCGTCATAAAAGAGTTGAACTCTCTCCAGTAAGGAGGCTGATAGATTTATAGCCCTTTGCTCTTTCACAAGGCCCCACTCCCCCATCCAGCACATATCTTCTACATACAATGTCTCATAACCATGGGCTTTGAATTTCCCAAAAGTTTCATTAAGATTGATAATTGTTGGTGGTAATTCAAAGGCATCAAACATAGGAAGTGGGGTTACATCACCGCCAAATAGGGCTTGTAGTGACTCAAATGTCCTGCCTTTAATCCCTTGTACAAGTTCAAAGTCAAATACTTGTCCACTTTTAAAATGCTTTTCATTCAGACTTCTAAATTCCTTAATGGTCTTTGGCAACGTCCGGTAGAAATGGTGTCGAGAAACAGAATCCAGCAATAGAATATGAACATTTAACAAGTTATAGTTTGGATTTTTTCTTAGTTCTTGACTGTTGTAATGAAGTATTGGGGGTAAGATTAAGAGTTGTGAAATAATTTTCCCATTTTCATTAATACACCGGATTAAACAATAGCCTTTATGTGAATAAAGTACCTGAAAGTCTACAAGTAACTCAGAATTGATGAAAAATTCAAGTCTCATTGTTGAATTTAACTTGTACCATGCATACTGTCCTGTTTCAGAACGATATAACCCAATAAAGACTGGTGAAAATTTCTTGCATGCATTAGAATGACAAAACACATGCGGTTTCTTGGGATTATAGTCCTAATCAGATAAATAAAAAGAGGGAAATTGCATTATTTGAACATACTTATTTTAGTAAATACAATATCAATAAAGTAACTGTATATATGTTATTGAAATGACAAACTTTGTATGGTACTGACACAGTTTAGAACTTCATTAGCTATAAGATAAGTACTCAGTACAAATGGATCCAAATCTGCAACTTGTAGGGGGTTTCAATTTTATTATCCCAATATTACATTTAAAATAGCAAAGTTATTTGCATAAAGTAAAAAAGAAATTAAAAAGCTAGAGGCAGTCCTCTCAGAGTCACTCTGTGGTATGTGGCATTCAATGCCCTAACACAGTTCAACGCTCTTAGCTGCACTGGCGTGTTAACCTGGCTGTTTTCCGTGTGAGTGTTCAGTTATGGATCCAGTGAACCCCTCCATGTGATGTTAGGACGCCGTGGCTTCGCCTCCAACGTACGTTTCACCTTATGGCTTTTTACAATATACAAAAAATACCCCTTTAAATAAGATATCCAGCACTATTAAAGCAGATATGACTTTATTTAAATATGGAAACCTTAATCATATATTTTATAGTCCAGGACAATAAGGGCCAGATTACAAGTGGAGTGCTATTTAGTGCTCCCACTCTAACTGCATTAGAAGTAAGGTTTTTGCCTGCATTGGGTTGTGCTCGTATCACAAGATGAAAATAAACTGATTTTGCTTACGCGCTAACCCGGGGCACGTAAAAAGCCAAAATTAGATGAAGCAAAATTGGAAAGTGTTTTAAAAATGTATAATCTATCTGAATAATGAAAGAAAAAATGCGTGTTTTATGTCCTTTAATACTTCAAGTTGTATATGGTACAGATTTTCAACTTTTATAAAAAAAAAGTCACATTCCAATACATTAGATTTTGTACTTGAAGTGCATCAAATGTCTTTTTGCAGGGTTTGTAATACATACTAATCCATTATAAAACAAGCAGTAACCAATTGTGTCTTTGTGGCTCATTAAAAGGACAGTCAAGTCAAAATTTATCTTTCATGATTGAGATAGAGCATGCAATTAAAAAAAATCTAATTTTTCATCTATTATTACATTTGCTTAATTTTCTTGGCATCCTTTATTGAAGAGTAAACGTAGGTGGCAGGGCTGCCACTAGAAATTGTGGAGCCCTTTACTAACACATACAAACAGACTCACACTAACACATACACCCAGAGACATACTAACACACAGACAATAACACAGACACACACTAACACATACACATAGAGACATACAAACACAAACATACAATAATACAGACATACACTGACACATACACACAGACCCACACTAACACAGAGACACACTATCTGACTACTTTTGCTAGTTAACAAATATCTAACAGGTACGCTCGCCACTATTCTGGCCCAGTGTACCTGCTTTTCAATCCGCCGTCCTGGAGGAGGCGGATGCCATAGGAATCAATGGGAGTCTGAAAGCAGCGAAAACTCATGTTCGCTGCTGCCCGATATCCCATTGATTTCTATGGGAGAATAAAAGTTATGTTTACACCTAAAACCCTAACATGTACCCCGAGTCTAAACACCCCTAATCTGCCGCCCCCTACACCGCCGCCACCTACATTATACTTATTAACCCCTAATCTGCCACCCCCTACACTGCCGCCACCTACATTATACTTATTAACCCCTAATCTGCCGTCCCGACATTGCCGCCACCTCCCGACACTGCCGACACCTAAATAAAAGTTATTAACCCCTATCCCACCACAACTAGATGAATGTATTAACCCCTAAACCCCTGGTCTCCCACATCACTACCACTTACTAAACCTATTAACCCCTAAACCGCCAGCCCCCCACATCGCCATGAACTAAATTAAACTATTAACCCCTAAACCTAACAACCCGCTAACTTTATATTAAATATTAACTCATCCCTATCTTATAATAAATTTAAACTTACCTTTAGATTTAAATTAAACTATATTAAACTAATAATTAATCTACCCTATTATCCTACAATTACATTAAACTATATTAAACTAGTCTGGGAGTCTGAAAGCAGCGAAAACTCATGTTCGCTGCTGCCCGATATCCCATTGATTTCTATGGGAGAATAAAAGTTATGTTTACACCTAAAACCCTAACATGTACCCCGAGTCTAAACACCCCTAATCTGCCGCCACCTACACCGCCGCCACCTACATTATACTTATTAACCCCTAATCTGCCACCCCCTACACTGCCGCCACCTACATTATACTTATTAACCCCTAATCTGCCGTCCCGACATTGCCGCCACCTACATTATACTTATTAACCCCTATTCTGCCGTCCCGACACTGCCGACACCTAAATAAAAGTTATTAACCCCTATCCCACCACAACTAGATGAATGTATTAACCCCTAAACCCCTGGTCTCCCACATCACTACCACTTACTAAACCTATTAACCCCTAAACCGCCAGCCCCCCACATCGCCATGAACTAAATTAAACTATTAACCCCTAAACCTAACAACCCGCTAACTTTATATTAAATATTAACTCATCCCTATCTTATAATAAATTTAAACTTACCTTTAGATTTAAACTAATAATTAATCTACCCTATTATCCTACAATTACATTAAACTATATTAAACTAATAATTAATTTACCCTAACTGTTATACTAAAATTACAATAAACTACAAATTAAATTAACTATATTATATATTTAAACACCTAACCCTACTCAAATAATTTAAATCTACACTAAAAAAGTTACAAAAAACTAACAACTAAGTTACAAAAAAAAAATAAACACTAAGTTACACAAAATAAAAAAAGAAATTATCAAAGATTTAAAGTAATTACACCTAATCTAAGAGCCCTATGAAAATAAAAAAGCCCCCCCAAAATAAAAAAAACCCTAGCCTACAATAAACTACAAATAGCCCTTAAAAAGGCCTTTTGCGGGGCATTGCCCCAAAGAAATCAGCTATTTTACCAGTAAAACCACCCCCCCCCCCCAAATAAAACCCTAACCAAAAAAAACCTAAGCTCCCCATTGCCCTGAAAAGGACATTTGGATGGGCCTTGCCCTTAAAAGGACATTTAGCTCTATTGTAGCCCAAACCCCTAATCTAAAAATAAAACCCACCCAATAAACCTTTAAAAAATCCTAACACTAACCCCCGAAGATCCAGCCAATCGGAATCTAAGGGACGCCCTCTTGGATGAAGTCATTTAAAAGAACATTCATTCGGGAAAAAGACGTCAAACGAAGAGGATGCTCCACGTCGGATGTCTTGAAGATTTTACTGTTGGGGGGGTATTTGTATTTTTTATTTACAGGTAAAAGAGCTGATTTATTTGGAGCAATGCCCCGCAAAAGGCCCTTTTAAGGGTTATTTGTAGTTTATTGTAGGCTAGGGTTTTTTTTATTTTGGGGGGGCTTTTTTATTTTCATAGGGCTCTTAGATTAGGTGTAATTCGTTTAAATCTTTGATACTTTCTTTTTTATTTTGTGTAACTTAGTGTTTATTTTTTTTGTAACTTAGTGTTTGTTATTTTGTGTAACTTAGTTTTTAGTTTTTTGTAACTTTGTTAGTTTTTTGTAACTTAGTAATTTTTTAGTGTAGATTTAAATTATTTGAGTAGGGTTAGAAGTTTAAATATATAATATAGTTAATTTAATTTGTAGTTTAATGTAATTTTAGTCTAATAGTTAGGGTAGATTAATTATTAGTTTAATATAGTTTAATATAGTTTATTTTAATTTTAGTATAACAGTTACGGTAGATTAATTATTAGTTTAACATAGTTTAATTTAAATCTAAAGGCAAATTTAAATTTATTATAAGATAGGGATGAGTTAATATTTAATATAAAGTTAGCAGGTTGTTAAGTTTAGGGGTTAATAGGTTAATTTAGATTATGGCGATGTGGGGGGCTGACGGTTTAGGGGTTAATAGATTTAGTAAGTGGTAGTGATGTGGGAGGCCAGGGGTTTAGGGGTTAATACATTTATTTAGTTGCGGTGGGCTCCTGGAGCGGCGGGATAGGGGTTAATAACATAATGTAGGTGGTGGCGGTGTAGGGGCCGGCAGATTAGGGGTTAATAACATAATGTAGGTTGCGGCGGTGTTGGGGGCAGCAGATTAGGGGTTAAGAACATAATGTAGGTGGCGGCGGTGTAGGGGGTGTCAGATTAGGGGTTAAGAACATAATGTAGGTGGCGGCGGTGTAGGGGGCGGCAGATTAGGGGTTAAGAAAATAATGTAGGTGGCGGCGGAGTCTGGGAGCGGTGGGATAGGGGTTAATAACTTTATTATAGTTGCAGTGGGCTCTGGTAGAGGGCGGGATAGGGGTTAATAACTTTATTAGAGCTTCAGTGGGGTCTGGGAGCGGCGGTTTAGGGGTTAATAACTTTATTAGAGTTGTGGTGGGCTACGGGAGCGGCGGTATGGAGGTTAATAACTTTATATCGTTGCGGCGGGGTCCGGGAGCGGCAGGATATGGGGTTAAACATTTTAATATAGTGGCGGTGTTTAGTGACAGTATACAAATAAGGCTGTGAAAAAGCCGAATAGCAGCAAGATCAATGGCTGTTAGTTAACAACAGTCCGCTGCTCATCACCCCGTACTTGGTGTGCGGCTTTTTGACAGCTTTTTTGTTAAATACGGAGAACGTATTCAGGTCCGTGGCAGCCATGTTAGGTGAGCGTATTGGTGCCGTCGAATGCAGCAGAGTTGACGGCTTGATAAGTAGGCCTCACTGACACATACACACAGACCCACACTAACAGAGACACTAACACAGACACACACTAACACAGAGACACACTAACACAGAGACACACTAACACAGACACTAACACATACACACAGACCCACACTAACACAGATACAGGCACACACTAACACATACAAAGAGACATACAAACACAAATAGACAATAACAGAGACACACACTGACACATACACACAGACCCACACTAACACAGATACACTAACACAGACACACACTAACACAGAGACACACTAACATAGACACTAACACATACACACACTGACACATACACACAGACCCACACTAACACAGAGACACTAACACAGACACAAACTAACACAAAAACACACTAACACAGAGACAATAACACAGAAACACACTAACACATACTGTACACAGAGAGACATACAAACACAAACAGACAATAACACAGACATACACAGACCCACACTAACACAGAGACACTAACACAGACACACACTAACACAGAGACACTAACACAGACACACCAACACAGAGACACTAACACAGAGACACTAACACAGAGACATACAGACACCAACACAGACACACACTGACACATACACACAGACACACACTAACACAGAAACACACTAACACAGAGACACTAACACAGACACATACTAACACATACACATAGAGACATACAAACACAAACAGACAATAACACACTAACACAGAGACACTAACACAGACACACACTAACACATACTCAGAGAGACCTACAAACACAGACAGACAATAACACAGACACACACTGGCATATACACACAGACCCACACTAACACAGAGACAGTAACACAGACACACACTAACAGAGGCACACACACACACAGAACCCAACACAAAAAAAGAAATACACTAACATAGACACACACAAACACTATCACAGACATACAAAAACTACCCCAAAGACACAGATACACTTACACTGACACACAAACACCCATACAGAGAGACTCTAACAGACATACTTACATAGACACCTAGACACACAGAAACACTAACACACAAACACACTAACACATAGATACAGACACACATACACTAACACAAACACAGACAGACACACAAAACCACTAACATACATACATGGACAGACATACAGAGACACTAACAAAGGCACTAATATATACACAAAGATGGGGACACTAACACATAGGCACAAACAGCACTGAGACACGACAAAAGTTAGAGCAATACTTTATCTTGCTCCAATTGCCCCTACATTGATGCAGTCCTGGCTCTGCCGGCTGCCACCATTTAAAAAAAAAAAATAACCACAAGATAAGAGACAGATTGTAAACTATAGCTGCCAATTTAGACATATAATAAAATAATATTTAAGTAAAAATGCTTCACACTTGCCAGGGCCAACCTTAACATTTGAGGGGCCCTGGGCAAGATAAATATGTGGGGCCCCTATAATGGCTCTTAAAAAAAGAGAGCGAGGGAGAGCTGTACTACCAGTGACATTAAATGAGAGGGGAAAGTGTGAGTGACAAGGAGAAATAGAGGATGGTCTGATTTGTTAGAGACAAGTTAAAAACATCAGAGACCAAAATAAATAAATGTAAGTTATTAAAAAAATTCAAAAAGAAAAATGTTTCACCATTTTAAAAGAAGTGAGAAAAGTCCAAATAAACTAATAACTGCCAGAACTTCAGTAAGTGCATAAGTCTGTGAGAATCCTGGGATAAAGATCCTTTTGAATTGGATTGAATTAGATTGGAAATTACACATTTTTTAACTTCACACAGTAATCGTGTAGCCTTGAACAGACCCCTATAATATATGAAATATGGAGAGAGAGAGAAAAATCTTGGATCATAATTACCTTGATTTCACAAATACTATGCTTGGGTTGGTGAGAGCAGTTGGCTGGAATTCCTTTAAAAAGCTTTTTCATTGAACGGCATGAGCCAGGAACAAAATCTGCACGTTTGCAGAAAGTATTATCTGGTTTGGAATTATCTTTCCTTGGCATCAGCCGAAATTCTGGGCATGTGTCATCCAATGCTATATATTCATCAGCATCTTTTACAGCTTTCTCTTCACAAGCAGGAAATTGTGAGGCTGAGCAATTCCTGTACAAATACTACAAAAACATCAGGCTTTATTAGAAAAATTTTTAACAACTCTATATATATATATATACAGTATATATAGTGCATTGCTTATATTTATTGCTTTGGTTTAATTTGACACATTTTTGCATAGCTTACAATTGAAGTGCAAATTTGCAAGTGGTTTGGAGCATTATTATCACTCACGTAAAACCCATACCAATAGTATTTATTCACTCATATTAAAGGGACAGTCCAAACAACTTTCCAATTTACTTTATCACACATTTTGCTTTGATCTCTTGGTATTCTTAGTTGAAAGCTAAACTTAGTAGGTTTATATGCTAATTTTAGACCTTGAAGGCCGCCTCTTATCTGAAAGCATTTTGACAGTTTTTTTTACCACTAGAGGGTGTTAGTTCATGTGTGTCATATAGATAACAATGTGCTCACGCAAGTGGAGTTACCTAGAAGTCAGCACTGATTGACTAAAGTGCAAGTCTGTCAAAAGAACTCAAATAAGGGGGCAGTTTGCAGACGCTTAGATTCAAGGTAATCAAAAAAAGTGTAATAATATAACTGTGTTGGTTATGCAGAACTAGGGAATAGGTAATACAGGGATTATCTATCTTTTAAAAACAATAACAATTCTGGTGTAGACTGTCCCTTTAAATGTCAGAAGCTAATATGTAGCATTTATGTTGGATCGTACAGGATCGTAATTTTCTTCAGATTACAGATTTCTGACAGCCTGCCCTAAAATTGATGGTCTTGAATTCAGTAGATAGCACTTGGAAATTCTCTACATTTCTTCCACTGTGTAGCAGACAACACTATGTCATCTTCTTGCACAGCAGTGGTTTGTGCATCATCTGGGGGAAATGAGGAGAGACTAATGGTCCCTCCTTATTACCCTAGTCTACAGGGATAGTGGCATTATATGACATCATCATGCAAGGTATGATGACATCACATGCAATGAGAAAGTGCACAGGGGTAGAAGCGATTTCTCATTGCTAGCAGAGCAGGAAAGAGGTGCTTATGGACTTGTGGCAGAGAAATAGTTCTGACCAAAGGGGAGCCCCCCATTTGACCTAGACTAACAAGTAAACCCTCATTGGAAAGGAGAGAAGCCTCTCTTTCTAATTAATAGTCATTTGCCTATCTCCAATGCAGGTGATTACTGTGGGAAATGGTGATACCCTTCATATCCAGGAAGTTTTTCTATGGAGGCAGAGGGGAATATGACAAAGCCCCTGTCTCCCCCTCTGATTTCAAACAGGGGGCTAGATGTCCCTCTAATTGCTGGTATGAATCGCTGGTGTGTCTTGCTGGAGTTAGTAATGGTGATCACCTGAACTTATAGCTATTAAAATAATATTTTTTTTTTCATAACTAGGTCAAACAAGTATCCAAATTATGGGCCTCCTAGCTCTCATAACACTCATTTGCTATAAACAATGTAAAGTGATTGCAACACAATCTTTCATTTTTTAGAAAAATGATTTACTGCCATCTACTGGATTCATTATAAAATGACACAAAATAGAAAAAGGAATACTGTATATATAAAATTCTAAAAGGGACAGTCAAGTAAAAAAAACAACTTTCATAATTTAAATAGGGCATGTAATTTTAAACAACTTCCCAATTTACTTGTATCACCAATTTTGCTGTGTTCTCTTAGTATTCTTAGTTAAAAGCTAAACCTAGGAGGTTAATATGCTAATTTCTTAGACCTTGAAGACTGCCTCTAATCTAAATGCATTTTTTTTTAAAACAACAAAAATTCTGGTGTTGACTGTTCCTTTAAAATTTATAGAGGAATTTATGACAAAGAATAAAAAAATTCAGTTCTCAGTGAATATATTTATTTTAATAAAAAGCATCTATCAAACTCCCTGTTCATGACAATGAAACAATTTTGATGAAATTTTGCCTTTTTACGATTTGATTTGTAATAAAGATGCATTTTTTCATATCACATATATTTTATTGAAATTTCCAAAATAAAACAATAACAAAGAGCAAATGCAGGTAATTACATATGATCAAAAAACAAAAATTAGAGATTCATGAAACATTCTCTGCAATAGTATGAATTAATATGCCTAATAGTATCTAAAGCACATAATAATTGTCTGACTTACAATTCAGCACACTGACGCCTAGATTTAGAGTTCTGCGGCCAAAGGGGTGCGTTAGCTACGCGTGCTTTTTTTCCCCCGCACCTTTTAAATACCGCTGGTATTTAGAGTTCACAGAATGGCTGGGTTTTCAGTGCGTTAGGCTCCAAAAAGGGAGCGTAGAGCATAATTTAACGCCACTGCAACTCTAGATACCAGCGGTGCTTACGGAAGCGGCCAGCTTCAAAAACTAGTTATGAACACCTGCAAAAAAGCCGCGTTCAGCTACTAATGCAGCCCCATTGTTTTCTATGGGGAAACACTTCCTACGTCTGCACCTAACACTCTAACATGTACCCCAAGTCTAAACACCCCTAACCTTACACTTATTAACCCCTATTCTGCCGCCCCCGCTATCGCTGACCCCTGCATATTATTATTAACCCCTAATCTGCCGCTCCGTACACCACCGCCACCTACATTATAGCTATGTACCCCTAATCTGCTGCCCTAACATCGCCGACCCCTATATTATATTTATTAACCCCTAATCTGCCGCCCCCAACGTCGCCTCCACCTAACTACACTTATTAACCCCTAATCTGCCAACCAGACCTGAGCGCTACTATAATAAATGTATTAACCCCTAATCCGCCTCACTCCCGCCTCAATAACCCTATAATAAATAGTATTAACCCCTAATCTGCCCTCCCTAACATTGCCGACACCTAACTTCAAGTATTAACCCCTAATCTGCCGAAAGGAGCTCACCGCTACTCTAATAAATTTATTAACCCCTAAAGCTAAGTCTAACTTTAACCCTAACACCCCCTAAATTAAATATAATTTAAATCTAACAAAATAAATTAACTCTTATTAAATAAATTATTCCTATTTAAAGCTAAATACTTACCTGTAAAATAAACCCTAATATAGCTACAATATAAATTATAATTATATTATAGCTATTTTAGGATTTATATTTATTTTACAGGTAACTCTGTATTTATTTTAACCAGGTACAATAGCTATTAAATAGTTAAGAACTATTTAATAGCTAAAATAGTTAAAATAATTACAAAATTACCTGTAAAATAAATCCTAACCTAAGTGGCTGTTCCGATCAGCCAATAGAATGCGAGCTCAATATGATTGGCTGATCGGATCAGCCAATCGGATTGAACTTGATTCTGATTGGCTGATTCCATCAGCCAATCAGAATTTTCCTACCTTAATTCCGATTGGCTGATAGAATCCTATCAGCCAATCGGAATTCGAGGGACGCCATCTTGGATGACGTCCCTTAAAGGAACCGTCATTCTTCAGTTGGACGTCGTCGGAAGAAGATTGATCCGCGCTGGAGGTCTTCACAATGGAGCCGTTCCTCATCGGATGAAGATAGAAGATGCCGCTTGGATCAAGATGTTTGCCGGTCTGGATCGCCTCTTCTTCACGGATAGGATGAAGACTTTGGAGCCTCTTCTGGACCTCTTCAGCCGCAGAATTATGGATCGCCAGCCCCCGCTTGGGTTGGATGAAGATATCGGAGCCAGGACCGATCGGTGATACCCGGCGAGGTGAAGATAAGGTAGGAAGATCTACAGGGGCTTAGTGTTAGGTTTATTTAAGGGGGATTTGGGTTAGATTAGGGGTATGTGGGTGGTGGGTTGTAATGTTGGGGGGGGGTATTGTATTTTTTTTTACAGGCAAAAGAGCTGAATTTCTTGGGGCATGCCCCGCAAAGGGCCCTGTTCAGGGCTGGTAAGGTAAAAGAGCTTTGAACTTTTTTAATTTAGAATAGGGTAGGGCATTTTTTTTATTTTGGGGGCTTTGTAATTTTATTAGGGGGCTTAGAGTAGGTGTAATTAGTTTAAAATTGTTGTAATATTTTTCTAATGTTTGTAAATATTTTTTTAATTTTTGTAACTTAGTTCTTTTTTATTTTTTGCACTTTAGTTAGTTTATTTAATTGTAGTTATTTGTAGGTATTGTATTTAATTAATATATTGATAGTGTAGTGTTAGGTTTAATTGTAGGTAATTGTAGGTATTTTATTTAATTTATTTATTGATAGGGTAGTGTTAGGTTTAATTGTAACTTAGGTTAGGATTTATTTTACAGGTAATTTTGTAATTATTTTAACTATTTTATCTATTAAATAGTTCTTAACTATTTAATAGCTATTGTACCTGGTTAAAATAAATACAAAGTTACCTGTAAAATAAATATAAATCCTAAAATAGCTATAATATAATTATAATTTATATTGTAGCTATATTAGGGTTTATTTTACAGGTAAGTATTTAGCTTTAAAGAGGAATAATTTATTTAATAAGAGTTAATTTATTTCGTTAGATTTAAATTATATTTAATTTAGGGGGTGTTAGGGTTAGGGTAAGACTTAGCTTTAGGGGTTAATCCATTTATTACAGTAGCTGCGAGATTCGGTCGGCAGATTAGGGGTTAATAATTGAAGTTAGGTGTCGGCGATGTTATGGAGGGCAGATTAGGGGTTAATACTATTTATTATAGGGTTATTGAGGCGGGAGTGAGGCGGATTAGGGGTTAATAACTTTATTATAGTAGCGGTGCGGTCCGCTCGGCAGATTAGGGGTTAATAAGTGTAGGCAGGTGGAGGCGACATTGAGGGGAGCATATTAGGGGTTATTAAATATAATATAGGGGTCGGCGGTGTTAGGGGCAGCAGATTAGGGGTACATAGGGATAATGTAGGTAGCGGCGGTTTACGGAGCGGCAGATTAGGGGTTAATTATTATAGGTAGCTGGCGGCGACGTTGAGGGGGGCAGATTAGGGGTTAATAAATATAATATAGGGTTCGGCGGTGTTAGGGGCAGCAGATTAGGGGTACATAGGGATAATGTAGGTAGCGGCGGTCTACGGAGCGGCAGATTAGGGGTTAATTATTGTAGGTAGTTGGCGGCAACGTTGTGGGGGGCAGGTTAGGGGTTAATAAATATAGGGGTCGGCGGTGTTAGGGGCAGCAGATTAGGGGTACATAAGTATAACGTAGGTGGCGGTCAGCAGATTAGGGGTTAAAAAATTTAATCGAGTGGCGGCAATGTGGGGGGACCTCGGTTTAGGGGTACATAGGTAGTTTATGGGTGTTAGTGTACTTTAGAGCACAGTAGTTAAGAGCTTTATAAACCGGCGTTAGCCCATAAAGCTCTTAACTACTGACTTTTTTCTGCGGCTGAAGTTTTGTCATTAGAATTCTAACGCTCACTTCAGACACGACTCTAAATACCGGCGTTAGAAAGATCCCATTGAAAAGATAGGATAAGCAATTGACGTAAGGGGATATGCGGTATGGAAAAGTTGCGGCTGGAAAGTGAGCGTTAGACCCTTTAATGACTGACTCTAAATACCGGCGGTAGCCCAAAACCAGCGTTAGGAGCCTCTAACGCTGGTTTTGACGGCTACCGCCCAACTCTAAATCTAGGCCTGAGTGAGCCCAGAGCCTAGAGAGAAAACAGCGAAAAAAGGAGGAGGGGAGGGAGAGGAATGCAGACCTCACCTCCTCCATGAGCCAACATAAAGATGCATTTAAGTAAATGGTATTGGACTATTGTGAGAAAGTTAGAAGCATTCCCACTCCTGATTCCAACTTGCACTGATTGCGTTGATTGTCATGAAATGCGTTGATTGTCATGAAAATGATAATCACCTGACTAATGGGTTTGCTGTTTGAGTGATAATGGAACCCCTAGTCCTTAAAGGCAGCGTACAGTGCACCAACTGCCAAAATACTCATCACATGAAAGAAGGGATTACCCTTTTTCACAATCAACTGTCCACTAGGTGACTTTATAAAAAAAAAAATTATGGTTAGACTTTTTGTTTTCCTACCTATAATTAGCTAAATGTACAATGTCACAAAAACTATATGCTATCGTTTAATTTTTAATTAGTTATTTGTTTTTAATGAAATAGATATATATAGCTAAATGTTGGTGTTTTTGGTAAGGTCAGCTGATGCTAAATATCAAACCATAAAGTGAATGTTTTAAATGCTTATAAAATAATGACTTTAACAAATGTCCCTTTTTGTTTGCAATTTGTGTAGTGACTTTTTCTGCATATTTCATTTAAAGGGACAGTCAACACCAGAATTTTTGTTGTTTAAAAAGATAGATAATCCCTTTATTACCCATTCCCCAGTTTTGCATAACCAAAACAGTAATAATAATACACGTTTTACCTCTGTAATTACCTTATATCTATGCCTCTGCAAACTGCCCCCTTATTTCAGTTCTTTTGACAGACTTGCCTTTTAGCCAATCAGTGCTCACTCCTAGGTAACTTCATGTGCGTGAGCTCAATGTTATCTATATGAAACACATGAACTAACGCCGCCCTCTAGTGGTGAAAAACTGTCAGCTTAGAGGCGGCCTTCAAGGTCTAAGAAATTAGCAAATGAACCTCCTCAGTTTAGCTTTTAACTAAGAATTCCAAGAGAACAAAGCAAAATTGGTGATAAAAGTAAATTGGAAAGTTGTTTAAAATTACATGCCCTATCTGAATCATGAAATTTTTTTGGACTTGACTGTCCTTTTAACTAAAATTATGTTAAAAAATGCTTGGTCTGCTGAACAAAACAAGGTATGATTTGTGTATGTAACTCATAGGAAATGTATGCTTCTTCCCCAAGTCTGACCTCTCAATCCAGTGGTTTGTTCATAGCACCTCTGATCTATTTAAATTCATACACAAAAACATCATATGATGGCAGTTTTCACTTCTTCATCAGTCTGGTGATCTATATTTGACTTTTATGTTCCTTTCAAGTAATAACATTATGTAGAGGAACACAGTTTTATTAACGAAAGATATTAAAGAGCCATAATACCCAAATGTTTAAACACTTGAAAGTAATCCAGTATAGCTGTAAAAAGCTGACTAGAAAATATCACATTAACATCTCTAAGTAAAAAAGAAAGATATTTTACCTCAAAAGTTCCTCAGTAGCCACATCCCATTGTAAAGGATTTCTAAGCAGCATATTAGTATGTCTGTCCCGGGACAGCTGAAGGGATGTGCCTCGTGCACTCATGTTACTTCCCTATTCAGTTTAGGGAAGTTTACTATGAAATCTCATGAGAGTTAAGTCAAATCTCATGAGATCACAGTAAAATAGTTCATGACCTCAGCACTGTTGATGCTGATTGGCTGCTGTTCATTTTTTCATTTTTTTTTTTTTACCTGCAGCTTTTTACACAGAACTTACTCTGCTGAGCTGAGGAGATTGTGAGGTAAAATATCTTCCTTTTTTACATAGAGATGCTCAGGTGATATTTTCCTGTCAGCTTTTTACAGTTATACTGCATCAGTTTCAAGTGATTTAGCATATGAGTATTATGTCCCTTTAAACAAAATGGGGGAAAAAAGCTGGTGCAGTCTTTTTGTTCAAAGCCAAGACCAGGACCACATACACCAGCACTGCTTATCTGGACACTCATTGGCAGGTTTTTGTCAATTAATAAAATTAAACTGGGTGCACATTCTAATACAACACACTCTACACCTATAAACAGGATCCCGTGGTTCATTTAGGCCTTTGGAACAGTCAAAGTTAATGTGGACTTCGAACCCATGTGTAGAGCTAGACCCTTTACCTCTTTTTTTGTCTCACAAAAGTCCAGCAGGATTGTCACAGTCAGGGAGCTCTGTCTCATTTTACCTACTGCAGCTTTCCCTTCAGGGTCCATGCCCCACTTTCCAAACAGAAGCCAGGGACTGCAAAGATTCCACCCACAGCTCACCTAAAACTGTAAACCTGCAGCACCCCCACTTTCATGGCTCCAACCACAACCAATCTCAGAAATCTCCCGCACACTGAAATGACTTCCCAGTCAAGAAATTTGGGAATTATGTTTGCCATCTGGATTTTCAAGATTGTATTTCACAATACTAGGGGGTCGTTTTATCATCTGTCTGGCAGACATCGATAAATTCCGACAGCATACGCTGTCGGCATTTATCATTGCACAAGCAGTTCTAGTGAACTGCTTGTGCAATGCTGCCCCCTGCAGATTTGAGGCCAATGAATCGCTAGCAGGGGGTGTCAATCAACCCGATCGTAATTGATCAGGCGGATTGCTGTCCACCGCCTCAGAGGTGACGGACGAGTTAAGGAGTAGTGGTCTTAAGACCGCTTCTTCTTAACTCCTGTTTCCAGTGAGCCTGAAGGCTCATGCGGAAACAGGGGTATACGGCCCCACTCGGGCCGTGATAAATTGGCCCCTTAATGTCAAATAACAGCCATGGTATATACAAGCCTGCTGTGTGTGACAGAGGAAGGCATAAAGAGAAATAAATGTTGACTCAAACGAACATAAAAGTACAAAAATAAAATGCTTGGGGGGCGGAGCTAGCCTGTGAACAGAACAGACACGTTTTCTCGGAGCTCCCACTCATATTTATATTATACTTATTTTCACTGAGAGCCAAGGTGAGATAAGATCAGCTACTCCTCTTGGATATTGCCTACAAGAACCTGAAGCCTTTGGAATAACCAAGTCGAGTTATTTTACTGAGTTGGAGCTGTGATGCATAACTCCTGTATGAAGCAGCCCTGATCCTGGGAAGCATTGAACTCTTATCACTGCCCTGTGACTCTTTCTTAGTGGATCTGGACAATTAACCGGATTTCTGATACATAAGCCACAGACAAGCGCATAGAAATCCCATATCAATCTGGTGCGAACGGCCATTTCTGACCCGCATGTATGTGCACTTATAATCTAAAGTGCCTGAACATAGTGAACCATAACTTCCGATACCAAGATCAGGGCTGCAGAACCCCCACTATCTACTCGGGTCACAGTACTGTATTCTGATGGAACATGTGGGTGAACCCTCCTACATGCATCATAAGGCTACGCACCACTCTGGTAACGCTCAGGAGTCCATTGACAGATGGTAAAGTCTTATCCTTCTACACATAGACGAATCCTTTGACAACCTCAAGCAGAGCCTTATCAAAGTCTGGGAACACACAATCCTATTGCCACAAAACATTCCAGCTACGTCAAGCCAGAGAGATCATAAGGACCTGCCAGTAGCCGAAAATGCCTTCCCCGGGAGTTCAGGAGGTTAAGACAACTACCGGGAACCATTGTGCACAGTCCCTGACCTGCCCTACCTTAGAGCCTGGAGCCTTACATCTGAGACGGTTCTCTCCGGGTCACCAGTGGCCATTTCACTCATAGATGTAAAGGTCTGCGAGAGTAAACCCGCAGCCCCCAAACTTGAGGTCAGTAGCAGACGCCCTAAGAAGCGGTCACCAACGTTTTTTACCCTACCCAGAAATAATGAGAGACTGCTTAGCTTCCAAGCAGAGGACATGGTCCCTTTGTTACTATCTTCACTGCGGGTAACAAGGCAGTGTATCGAACCTGTGACCAATACCACCCTATTTACTCTAGAATTACATAAGTCTGGTACTGGTTAAAAACGGACTATTTACATTATTTACATTGTGAGACTGGGAGCTCATGCCCTCATTGTTACGGGCCTTTGTGTAATTGTTATGTTTACTTTCTCTCAGCGGTTAGTAGAATTCTAATGCTATAACAGAGGTGGCAGCTACATCTCTCTAATTCATTCATTTATGTTCCTTTTGAAAATTGTTTAGGTTTATAGGATGCTTAGTGTTCACAAGAACTAGAAGCTTATATATATATATTTGAATGTTTTCCTATCCTAACCATTACTGTTTAGTATGTCATTTTGTATTTTCCCTGAAGGGATCCGTAAACTCCTAACACTACATATGTGCTGACAGTAGAATTAATTTACTCCCCTTATACTCCTCTTAAAGTTCCTCCTGATTACACGACCCCTACAGACTATAGGATCCAGAGGGATGACAAGTTTGCATCTGCATGGGACACATAACTAGAAAACCCATAGATTTTCCTTTGCTTTGTAAGCAAAATAATCCCTATCTACACCAATACTTAATAGACATCTGGTTTTTCCAAGAAAGCAGTAATCTGAGCACTCGGGGGCAAGGTAAAATCCAGAAATCTTTATTGAGCAAAAGGTAAAAGCTGCATCATTATGCAGGTGAGCAGGAATAGCAGTCCTGACGCGTTTTGCGCCCCCTAGTGGTGCTTAGTCATAGGAACTAGTGCTAAACATGTCTGTAGTGTACTTAAAGGGATGACTGTCCAATCACTAGCCTGTAATAGGTGCAACTGGACGTCACCCTGAAAGAAACACTGACAGCATGTAAAAAAAGGGTTAAAAAACAATTGATGTAATAAAACTGAAGGTACAAAAAATCCTTGTGTGCATACTAACAGGCTGTTTTAGATGTAAACACATAAAACATGTTAATTTATGTCTATGTGTATATATCTAATAACTTGTCTAAACATTGTTAATAAAAATGCCTAATAGACAATATACTGAACAAATCCATGGCTACCAATTAAACCTAGGACGATATATTCAAATATTATTAACAAGCATTGTGGCATAATTACAATGTTAAGACTATACAGGATGTATGATTGATCCATTTAAGAATTTGAATGATATTTGAAAAATAGTATTATTTCAGAAACAAATTATTTGTGAATATGCTGTTCACACTATTAATGTCAACAATCTGGAAAGGGAGAACACTAATAACAAGAAAAAATGCTTATGTACATGTTCATAAATATTAATAATTATAAATTAAATTAAAGAGTGCATATTTAAGCATTAATCTATAAAGTAAGAAATATCCCATTCCAGATTGATACCCTTGGGGTGTCTAGTTTCTAATTTCAGAATCCAAAATAACTCCCTTTTTGTAAGAAGTTTATGTCTATCCCCTCCTCTGGTAGGTTTATGAACTACTTCAATAATCTGCGCTCCAAAATTGGGAACACCAGTTAAGTGCAGGCCATTGAAGTGTTTGGCGACTGCTGAGTTTTTATTGAAATTCTCAACGTCTCTCAAGTGCTCCCTAACCCTGTCTCGGAATTCGCGAGAGGTTTGGCCTACATATTGATGTTGACAGATATTACAGTTAAGTACATATACTACCCATTTGGTTCTACAGGTAGCATAGAAGTGGATTTCAAAAGATTTCAACGTGCTATTGGAATGAAAATTGTTGCCAACAATGATTGACTTACAGGCTTTGCAGTTGAAATTATGACATCTGAAATTTCCCCTTCTACTGCCATGTAGACAAGTAGGGGAAGACAAATTAGTAGTTTGTATCATGCTAGGTGCTAATTTGGAACCCAGGGTTTCTGGCTTTCTTGAAACGAATTTAAAGTTTGTCACTAAGTTAGATATTAAAGGATCATTCTTAAGTAGTGGAGTGTGTTTCTTTAAAATGTTTACTACTTCATTGTACTGGTTGGAAAATGGGGTACTAAACACTATTGCATTTTCTGAAAAAGATTTATGAGATTTTGTATATTTTAAAGTACAATCCGCTTTTGCCTCTTCCTGTGCTTTATCCAGTTGATTTGAATTATATCCTCTGGCTAGCAGTCTCTTTTTTAAGTCATTGGATTGATTAAAATAGATCTCATCATTATTGGTGTTTCTCTTAAGTCTTAAAAATTTACTTTTTGGAATTGATTTGTGGAGATGGGGAGGATGGGCTGATTGGGCATGTAAAATGGTGTTGCCAGCAGTTGGTTTTCTATAAGTACTCGATGTAATGGTTCCATCATCTACCACTCCCTCTAATGTCAATTCCAAAAAGTTGACTATAAAGGAATTAAATTCACCAGTAAATTTTAATAGGTTAGTATTAGTATTTAAATATTCCAAAAAGTGAGCAATAGAAAAGCCCCCATGACTCCTATTCTCAATTATAAAGATCATGTCATCGATAAATCTATTATAAAAAACAGTGTCATGTATAAATGGATTTTGATATGAGTAGATATGTTGGAGTTCCCACCAACCCACATATAAATTGGCATACGAGGGGGTGAATTTCGGCCCCATTGCCGTTCCGCATAGTTGAAGGTAGAACTCTTTATCAAAAATAAAATAGTTGTGGGTTAGTAGGAACTCCAAACAATCACAAATGAAGATTTTCTCTTCCTGTTTGTAGGAAGTGTCCCTGTCCATGAACCATTTTATAGCTCTGACTCCCTGATCGTGGGGGATGCATGAATATAACGATTCAATGTCGATGACCACCCAATTGTAGTCTTTCTTCCATTTTATGCTTTTTAAGTTATCCAATAAATTACTAGAGTCCCTGAGGTAACTATGTAAGTTCACTACAAGTGGCTGAAGAATACAGTCTAACCACTCAGACATAGGCTCCAAAAGGGAGCCTATGCCTGAGACTATAGGCCTACCAGGAGGAGAAAGAATATCCTTGTGTATTTTGGGGACATGGTGGAAAATTGGTATGACCGGGGACTTGGGAATTAAAAGTTCAATATCTTTTCTTAGAAATATTCCCAAAGCCAGACCATCCTCCAACAGGTCCCCAAGTTTGCTCTTAAAGATGTTGGTTGGGTCTGAAGGCAATTTACGATAAATAGATGTATTCGTGAGTTGCCTATTAGCTTCTGATAGGTAAGCACTCTTGTTCATAAGAACAATAGCGCCACCCTTATCTGCATTTCTCAAGACCAGATTTTTATTAAGTTGTAATTTTTTTAGAGCAATAGATTCTTTATGTGTTAAATTAGTATGATGATGTTTTTTATCATTTGTTTTATTAGCCAATTCTAACAGGTCTCTTTCAACACTTTGTTGAAAGGCATTGATGTAAGGCCCTCTGACTTGTATGGGATAAAAATCCCTATTTTTTGTTATAGGAGGAGTTATAGAGTGCGTTCCGAGACCATTGAATTGATCCCCACTGCAGGATAAATCTCTCATAACCTCTGTTTTTTCCACTTAATTAGAATCTACTGGGTATCTTTCTCTTATAACGACATAAGTAATTCCAATGTGGGGCTGCCGGTGGCCGAGGCAGCATCCCGTCTACTGAAAGTTAGGGAAGAATCACCAGATAACTTGAAGCATCAGAACTATCTAGGGATTGTGTTATTGCTTAGCAGCCTTTGTAGGATACAACATGTCTCTTAAAGGTGTACATCAAAACTGCTAGACCCATATCATTTATAACTACTTCTATTACTGAGCGGTTTTTGTCCACTGTTCTACCTAAATATTTTTTCTTTTGTTCACTCCCTATATGGCTCAAAAGTGGCCTCATATGTAACTTTCATCTGTAATTAGTTTAATTAGATGGTCCATAAGCGACCTGAACAGTAGTTACTCCAAAGCCATTTAATAGTAAAAGAGGTTTCAATTTCATTAATACAACTTTGTTGCTAACATTCTAGTTACTTATTATTTGTCAAAATAAGATCTATTAGACCCCCAGTGTATAAGTAGATACCTTCATATTGTCATGTTTAAAGTTTGTATTTGTTGGCATCTCAGAGACTAATTATTACTTTATTTATTTTCTCTCTCTCTTTTCTTTTTTGCCATCTTACCTCCCGCATTAATTCGTACTTAAGGTATCTCGATTTGTACTTTTATTGCTCTTGGTCGGAAAACACTTTGTAATCCTGTTGTTTATGCAAAAGGTTGTATTCTATCTGTTATTTTGGATAAAAACCTCAATAAAAAAGTTTTATAAAAAAAAAAAATGCTTATACAATCTAATAAATAAATAAAAAATAAAATCTAATGTGTTAAAGCATTGAATGAATGTCCAATTACTTGAATAAAACTATGGCCTCAATCACAATCTATTCAGAGCTGTGTTTTTGGCCTGAAAAGGCAACTTTTCAATTGAGTAAAATCACAATAGTGCAATTTTGTCTGAATCTGGCACTCACAAATGGGTTTTCAGCCACTTGAAAAAAGCCCTATTTACACTATCGAACCAAAAACTGCTTGGTGATCACTAACTGTTTTCGGCTCACTTTTTAACTACTTTTTAATCTCAGTTTTTGCTAATTGAATTTGGCACATGATAAGTCCTTGATAGCTATTTTTGGGCACCTGCTAAGAGACCCTTAAACAAGATTGTGCAATTGTGAATTACTTTTTATATGGGATGAGCCTCCATGTAAATCGAAATTTGTTCACAACAGTGCATTTATTATTGAACTTGAATCTGGAACGAGTATTTGCAACCGTGAGTTTAATAACTATGAACTGTTATGGCATTCATATGGATACTGAGTGTTGAAGGTGCCTTGTGTGATAACAATAGGTGAATGTGACATATGCAAATTAGTATTTTCCTTGCCGAGTAAACAAAGGGGTTCCATGAATAGAGCTTTCCTGTAACCTTAAGGGGTGTGAATGTGCTATTGTATGTACCAGTTTCAGGAGACCTCACAGTTTCTATTTTGAAAACAGGTAGTTTTTCTGGAGCTTTTCTGTCTCATTTGTGGCTGCAGGTTTTTAACAACCAGAATGATATAACATTGTGATCACTCGAGAAACTCGGCTCAAAATCCGGCCATTATGAAAAAATCATTTTGGAAGCCAATAGCCAATAGATTGTGATAAACCCCTATATGTCTAAACCCTGCAAATTAGAGCAGCAAAGCACTACAGGGAGCTAACAGAGCCAATGACAAGAGGCATATGTCCTTAGACACCAATCAGCAGCTAGCACCCAGCAATGCATTGCTGTCCCTGAACCTACCAAGAGAACAAAGTAAATGTAATAATAGAAGTAAATTGAAAAGTCCATTAATTTGCATACTCTGGGGCCAAATTATTGAATGTCGGACAGCTACAGCGGATCATGTCCGCCCAACATTGCTTAAATGCCGACAGCATTCGATGTGGGGATTTATCATTGCACAAGCATTTCTAGTGAAATGCTTGTGCAATGCCACCCTCTGCAGATTTGCGGCCAATCGGGCGCTAGCAGGGTGTTAATCATCCCAATCGGATCGGGATGATTGCTGTCCGCAGCCTCAGAGGTGGCGGACGAGTTAAGGAGCAGCGGTCTTACAACCTCTGCTTCTTAACGCCTGATTTCGACGAGCCTGAATGCTCACGCGGAATAAGCAGCATTGACTGCTTAATAAATCGTCCCCCTTGTCTGAATCATGAAAGTTTAATTCTGACTTTCATGTCCCTTTAAACTATATGACCACAACTACAGGGACAAAGATTAATTATGTTCCTGTCATTCTATATTTGTGCACTGTTAACTGATCATGTGAATTTATAAACCTTTAATAACTAACAAAGGAATCAACAGTTCTATTCCCTTCTATAAAAGTTGCCTCTTCAAGCTATAATTTGTCATATGGGCAATATCACTTTACTAATGGAGAAACGGTAATAAATAAATACATTTAAAAAAAACATATATATGCATCAACGTTAAGTGAAAATGTATCTTGTATACATTCGAAAAAGTAGTTAAAGATGCCAAAAAAGAAGAACTAAGGACTAGCAATTACAGTTAAAAGCCATTGGAAAGGAGAGAAGCCTCTCTTTCTAATTAATAGTCATTTGCCTATCTCCAATGCAGGTGATTACTGTGGGAAATGGTGATACCCTTCATATCCAGGAAGTTTTTCTATGGAGGCAGAGGGGAATATGACAAAGCCCCTGTCTCCCCCTCTGATTTCAAACAGGGGGCTACATGTCCCTCTAATTGCTGGTATGAATCGCTGGTGTGTCTTGCTGGAGTTAGTAATGGTGATCACCTGAACTTATAGCTATTAAAATAATATTTATTTTTTCATAACTAGGTCAAACAAGTATCCAAATGATGAGCCTCCTAGCTCTCATAACACTCATTTGCTATCAACAATGTGAAGTGATTGCAACACAATCTTTCATTTTTTATAAAAATGATTTACTGCCATCTACTGGATTCATTATAAAATGACACAAAATAGAAAAAGGAATACTGTATATCTAAAATTCTAAAAGGGACAGTCAAGTAAAAAAAAAACAACTTTCATAATTTAAACAGGCATGTAATTTTAAAAAACTTCCCAATTTACTTGTATCACCAATTTTGCTGTGTTCTCTTAGTATTCTTAGTTAAAAGCTAAACCTAGGAGGTTAATATGCTAATTTCTTAGACCTTGAAGACTGCCTCTAATCTAAATGCATTTTTTTTAAAAACAACAAAAATTCTGGTGTTGACTGTTCCTTTAAAATTTATAGAGGAATTTATGACAAAGAATACAAAAATTCAGTTCTCAGTGAATATATTTATTTTTTTATTTTTTATTTTTTTTCAATCTGTTTTAATGGTGAAACATGACCATAAACCATAATAAACAGTATTAGAGTATTATATTATTACTTAGCTGGGCTCATACTGTTTATTATGACAGGATTAGACACACCCCTCCCCCCTGTCCTATCACATACACATTTTTGGTCTAGATTGAATTTATCTACCTAGGATGTTGATCTCTACCTATTAGTTTTTATAGATTAGAATTTTCACCTGGGATTATGCTCTTTATTACATCTTTTATATTATATTTATATTATTGATGAATTTGTATTTTTTATTTTTTTTTATATAATTTTTATTTTTATTGAGGGAAACAAAAACAAACATCCACTTTTGCTCGTATAACAAAAAGTTCAGAGAAAACAAGGTCATTTACTGGTTACAACTTGCAAAATACAGTGCTAAAGGAGCAAACCCATACTTCCCTCACTTTTTATTACCCCTCTTGTCAAGTAATACAACAGTGGCCACTTTTGGGCCTTGATCAAACCTTTTACACTAGGGGTTTTGGGTAAAGATAGGCCACTTGTGGGGCTATATTAGACGCTCACCCTCCTATGACACAAGGACCTCGGGTGGGTCCAAGAATAAAATAAAAGCCGAAGGGGAAGGGGAGGGCATATGAATACAGATATTTCTAATTCTCTATGGTAGGGCTCAGAGATCAAACCATAGTTCTCCAAGCAGGGCAGAGACTGCTTAACTCTGCCAAATATACAGAGGGTGGTAAAGGGAGAAGGAGCATAAAATAATATGGAGGGGGAGCTGTGCCTCTCTCTACCTGCGTTAGACATGATCTATATCACTGCAAGAGTGTACATATCTATATCCTGCTAGGTTATGTACATTAATATACAGGGACATGCTGTTTAACATAGATCCAATGAATGACCCATAAACAAACCCCCCCCCCCTCATGTAACCCACAGGAAAATGAACAATCAAACAATGGGGAGGCTTAGGGAACATTAGCTAGGGGACCATGATAAGTAATAAAAAATATCAGTAGTTTGCATCATGAACAATCATTCATACCTAACATATGCAAGAAGTGTTACCAACAGGAAGTCATCATAAATTAGAGTGAGAAATGAGGAGTAACGTTTTGTGCCCAACTATTTGCGAGTTTGAAGAAGAGTAAGGGTGCACATATAAACTAGCTGACGTGAGCTACACCCAAGTGGTCAAATCTATATTGTAGTACATCTTATAGGCCCTGTGGAGACTCACAGACTTAGCCCACTACCGCTTTCTCTATGTGCATGGTACATGCAGCGCTCAAACTACATCTGGTGATTAATGCCCTTTTACAGCTTTGTGTACAAAATAGATCAGTGCAGTTTACATCCTTAGTGCATACAGAAAACACCATCAGACCCAAGAGTCATCATATATAGAGTGTAAACTTGACAGTCCACAGATTACAAATGGGTGAGGGAAAACAGAGATACACAGTACAATAAACAGTATTATAGTACATGAGAGGGGTCAGGTCTATTTAATAGAATATTACACAGACCTTATTTAAGTGTCTCATACCTAACCCACTCCAGATTTTACAGTGTCCGTGGTGTATGGAGTGTTGAAACCTCTCACTGTGAGCGGAGCCCACTTAAAACCATGTGCACCAGGGAGTTCAATGAAGTGCAACCGGAGCAACAGATCTCTGAGGGTGTGTAGTCCCTGTGGTCCTCCCGTTCTCTTGGGTCTCCAGTATTCCCCTCGATATGGCCAGCTTATGGTCCGGTGTCGAGCTGACTGCTGGACGTCCCCAGTTGCCGTTGAAGCTCCTGCTAGCTTGTGTGGTATAGATGTCTCCTCGTTGCGTTCTAGACAACTACGCTCTTTGGTGGTGTTGAACGGTTGCTCCGCTGCATCCGCATTATAGCACAAAACTTTCTCTGCAGTGTGGGAAATCGCTTCTTCGGAGCTACAGTTCTCAGTGTGCGCTCCTTCCAATGAGCCATGGCGTCGAACAATAGCCTCTATGCGCTTCTCCAATCTGCCGTAATGTGCGCTTAAAAGTTCCTCCAAAGCACCCCATGTCAGTCCAGTCCCACATGCCATAACTGTTGGTCGGGGCCAGGTTGAGATCCGTAGTAAAGCGCTTTGTGTGTATATGCGACAATCCTCCCTTTAACTCTGTAGGTGGCCACTTAACCCAGATGGCTGGTGGGGGGGGGAAGTGTCACGCTAATGTGTGTAGGCCGCAGCCGCCTGGATTCAAATAACGAAGTGCATAATAGGACTTAACGCAAATTTTTTCAGTTCTCCCTGTGCTCAGGTAGTTCACAACAAAAGTTGATCTCATATATTATATCCTCAGGCAGTTATTCTTGGTAGATTCTTGAAGATTCCTGACAAGCTGTAAATAGTGCGTCCCATCATGGCTCCTGCTTGGACATGCCCCCGAATATATTTATTTTAATAAAAAGCATCTATCAAACTCCCTGTTCATGACAATGAAACAATTTTGATGAAATTTTGCCTTTTTACGATTTGATTTGTAATAAAGATGCATTTTTTCATATCACATATATTTTATTGAAATTTCCAAAATAAAACAATAACAAAGAGCAAATGCAGGTAATTACATATGATCAAAAAACAAAAATTAGAGATTCATGAAACATTCTCTGCAATAGTATGAATTAATATGCCTAATAGTATCTAAAGCATATAATAATTGTCTGACTTACAATTCAGCACACTGAGTGAGCCCAGAGCCTAGAGAGAAAACAGCAAAAAAAGGAGGAGGGGAGGGAGAGGAACAGCAGACCTCACCTCCTCCATGAGCCAACATAAAGATGCATTTACGTAAATGGTATTGGACTATTGTGAGAAAGGTAGAAGCATTCCCACTCCTGATTCCAACTTGCACTTGGATTTTTTTTTTTAAGAGTTGGTGTTGGTTCCCTTTTTTTGGAATTGTGATGGGTTGATTGTCATTAAAATGATAATCACCTGACTAATGGGTTTGCTGTTTGAGTGATAATGGAACCCCTAGTCCTTAACCCCTTAAGGACCAGAGACGTACCCTGTATGTCACTGGCCTTTTTTTGGGACTTGATTGTTTTATAGCGCTGTCTTGCCACCAGCGTTGAGACTGCTCTATTCCACAAAGACTGCTGGAGGGAGGGCATTAATAGCGTGTTCTTGCTAGACTTGTGCTATTATGTCCTGAAAAAACCCTTAACGACCAGTGACATACAGGGTACATTGTGGTCATTAAGGGGTTAAAGGCAGCGTACAGTGCACCAACTGCCAAAATACTCATCACATGAAAGAAGGGATTACCCTTTTTTACAATCATTAAAAGTGATGGATACAGCGCCAATAGGCCTAGGGGTTAGTATACACACTGAAAATAGGTATGATGATTAAATTTAATATAATCAGATAATAGACAATTTTAAAATAATTTTAAAAATAAATACATAAAAGACTAATAAACAGATTGGTATCTACACTGTTTGGATGAACAGCTATTCCCTATTGGGAGATTCTAAAGCAGATAAATAAGTAGCAGAAGCAGAGCCTGTCTAAAATACTAACATGCATGCAGTTAGAATGGATAAAAGGCTGAACGTGGCAGCTAATCACTGAATAGGATATACAAAATAAAAAACTGGACGTGGCAGCTGATCATTAAAGTGCAATATGATTGTGGCACAATGATAAACAGCTGTCAATTATGGATCCATAATTAGGTACTCAGAGTTAAATGAGTAATAGCTAGTGAAATAACAGTGGTGTGCAATGTGCTAGATAGAATAAAACATATAGTACCAAGAGAACAGACACAAATACAAAATCGTGATACAAATAAATCTGGCACTGCAGTGCAAAACACAATTATCTCATAAAAATAAGTGGAGATACTTAATGCTTATAAAATAATGACTTTAACAAATGTCCCTTTTTGTTTGCATTTTGTGTGGTGACTTTTTCTGCATATTTCATTTAAAGGGACAGTCAATACCAGAATTTTTGTTGTTTAAAAAGATAGATAATCCCTTTATTACCCATTCCCCAGTTTTGCATAACCAAAACAGTTATAATAATACACGTTTTACCTCTGTAATTACCTTGTATCTATGCCTCTGCAGACTGCCCCATTATTTCAGTTCTTTTGACAGACTTGCCTTTTAGCCAATCAGCGCTCACTCCTAGGTAACTTCATGTGCATGAGCTCAATGTTATCTATATGAAACACATGAATTAACGCCCTCTAGTAGTGAAAAACTGTCAGCTTAGAGGCAGCCTTCAAGGTCTAAGAATTTAGCAAATTAACCTCCTCGGTTTAGCTTTTAACTAAGAATTCCAAGAGAACAAAGCAAAATTGGTGATAAAAGTAAATTGGAAAGTTGTTTAAAATTACATGCCCTATCTGAATCATGAACATTTTTTGGACTTGACTGTCCCTTTAACTAAAATTATGTTAAAAAATGCTTGGTCTGCTGAACAAAACAAGGTATGATTTGTGTATGTAACTCATAGGAAATTTATACTTCTTCCCCAAGTCTGACCTCTCAATCCAGTGGTTTGTTCATAGCACCTCTGATCTATTTAAATTCATACACAAAAACATCATATGATGGCAGTTTTCACTTCTTCATCAGTCTGGTGATCTATATTTGACTTTTATGTTCGTTTCAAGTAATAACATTATGTAGAGGAACACAGTCTTATTAAGGAAAGATATTAAAGAGCCATAATACCCAAATGTTTAAACACTTGAAAGTGATGCAGTATAGCTGTAAAAAACTGACTAGAAAATATCACATGAACATCTCTATGTAAAAAAGAAAGATATTTTACCTCAAAAGTTCCTCAGTAGCCACATCCAATTGTAAAGGATTTATAAGCAGCATATTAGTATGTCTGTCCCGGGACAGCTGAAGGGATGTGCCTCGTGCACTCTCATGTTATTTCCCTATTCAGTTTAGGGAAGTTTACAATATGAAATCTCATGAGAGTTAAGTCAAATCTCATGAGATCACAGTAAAATAGTTCATGACCTCAGCACTGTTGATGCTGATTGGCTGCTGTTCATTTCTTCATTTATTTATTTTTTACCTGCAGCTGGGAGCAGGTGAAGTATAACTTTTTACACAGAACTTACTCTGCTGAGCTGAGGAGATTGTGAGGTAAAATATCTTCCTTTTTTACATAGAGATGCTCAAGTGATATTTTCCTGTCAGCTTTTTACAGTTATACTGCATCAGTTTCAATTGATTTAGCATATGAGTATTATGTCCCTTTAAACAAAATGGGGAAAAAAAGCTGGTGTAGTCTTTTTGTTCAAAGCCAAGACCAGGACCACATACACCAGCACTGCTTATCTGGACACTCATTGGCAGGTTTTTGTCAATTAATAAAATTAAACTGGGTGCACATTCTAATACAACACACTCTACACTCCTATAAACGGGATCCCGTGGTCCATTTAGGCCTTTGGAACAGTCAAAGTGAATGTGGACTTCAAACCCATGTGTAGAGCTAGACCCTTTACCTCTTTTTTTTGTCTCACAAAAGTCCAGCAGGATTGTCACAGTCAGGGAGCTCTGTCTCATTTTACCTACTGCAGCTTTCCCTTCAGGGCCCATGCCCCACTTTCCTAACAGAAGCCAGGGATTGCAAAGATTCCACCCACAGCTCACCTAAAACTGTAAACCTGCAGCACCCCCACTTTCATGGCTCCACCCACAACCAATCTCAGAAATCTTCCTCACACTGAAATGACTTCCCAGTCAAGAAATTTGGGAAGTATGTTTGCCATCTGGATTTTCAAGATTGTATTTCACAATACTAGGGGGTCGTTTTATCATCTGTCTGGCAGACCGATAAATTCTGACAGCATACACTGTCGGCATTTATTATTGCACAAGCAGTTCTGGTGAACTCCTTGTGCAATGCTGCCCCCTGCAGATTTGAGTCCAATGAATCACTAGCAGGGGGTGTCAATCAACCCGATCGTATTCGATCAGGCGGATTGCTGTCCACCGCCTCAGAGGTGACGGACGAGTTAAGGAGCAGTGGTCTTAAGACCGCTGCTTCTTAACTCCTGTTTCCAGTGAGCCTGAAGGCTCATGCGGAAACAGGGGTTTACGGCCCCACTCGGGCCGTGATAAATTGGCCCCTTAATGTCAAATAACAGCCATGGTTTATACAAGCCTGCTGTGTGTGACAGAGGAAGGCATAAAGAAAGATAAATGTTGACTCAAACGAACATAAAAGTACAAAAATAAAATGCTTGGGGGGCGGAGCAGACAAGTTTTCTCTGAGCTCCCACTCATATTTATATTATACTTATTTTCACTGAGAGCCCAGGTGAGATAAGATCAGCTACTCCTCTTGTGCAATGCCACCCTCTGCAGATTTGCGGCCAATCAGGCGCTAGCTGGGTGTTTATCATCCCGATCGGATCGGGATGATTGCTGTCCGCAGCCTCAGAGGTGGCGGACGAGTTAAGGAGCAGCGGTCTTACAACCTCTGCTTCTTAACGCCTGATTTCGGCGAGCCTGAATGCTCACGCGGAATAAGCAGCATTGACTGCTTAATAAATCGGCCCCCTTGTCTGAATCATGAAAGTTTAATTCTGACTTTCATGTCCCTTTAAACTATATGACCACAACTACAGGGACAAAGATTAATTATGTTCCTGACATTCTATATTTGTGCACTGTGAACTGATCATGTGAATTTCTAAACCTTTAATAACTAACAAAGGAATCAACAGTTCTATTCCCTTCTATAAAAGTTGCCTCTTCAAGCTATAATTTGTCATATGGGCAATATCACTTTACTAATGGAGAAACGGTAATAAATAAATACATTTAAAAAAAACATATATATGCATCAACATTAAGTGAAAATGTATCTTGTATACATTCTAAAAAGTAGTTTAAGATGCCAAAAAAGAAGAACTAAGGACTAACAATTACAGTAAAAACTGTTTGCTATCAAAGAAATATGACATGCGTATCATACTTTTTATATCTAAAACATGTTAATATGTTAAAACACTTGATTCCTGGTTACCATAGAAAGAAACACATATTGTGAGCTCAAAAGCAATCATGATTTGCGAACAGGAGAAAAAGTTTTGCCAATAGTTGCACCTAAAGGACCATTAAAAGCTGTAGAAAAGCATAATCAATAAACCCATAATAAAAAGACAATACAATGATGTTTAGGGTCCGATGTTCATCTCAATAGCTCCATGATGTAAAGGTATCCGCTTAGCAATTTAAATTGCAAGTGAAAGTGCTAAAGGGCTCATTGTTTGCAGGTAGTCTCTAAAAGAGGTGTTTTATTTCACTTCACTGTGGGAGGGAACGGTTCTTGCCAGAGGCAGAATGTGTAAAGCAATATCACTATATACAGAGATGGTGTAATTCTCAAGGGGCTGTGTGTATGGTAATGAAGGACAGCACTTGTAATAACACCAGATGGACTGTGTGTAGGAGGACTATTGTACTTGCAGCACCCCCTATAGTTGGACCCCTGTTACTAACATTAATTAAACAATAACAGATCACCTGTTTTCTTGTGGTGACTTGAGGCATATTGTGACTGGAGGGTGTTCTGATAGAATGTGAAGTATCCATTGACGAATACACCAACCACAAAATACTCTGAAAACAAACAAACAATTATATCACCACATTATGATAACCATAACTTCACATGCAGTACAAACTTGACTCAAACAACAGTAACGCAGTTATCCGTGGCGGCTCGTGGGTTATTTAAATGGGGGTTTACGATACATACATTGTGGAAATTAAATTTACATTTAAAAATTAAAAAGTAATAAAATGCAGGTTTCCTACCTATCTGCAGCAGTTAAATTTAGGAGTCAGGGTCAGGGATAAAATAAAAAGTAAAATGTAATAATATGCAGCACTGTCACTTACCATGCAGTAATAAAATATTGCAGTGTCACCTATTGTCCAGTGTCCTAATCATATTAACCCCAGAAGAGTCATTGACCATCCTGGGTGCTAAATGCAGTACCTACAGCACAGTCACCTTACATTATCATATAATAGACCTGCACGGATAACCATGTCTCTGCCAGCAGCCCGAGAGTGTGAAAGCCGTGCCAGCAATGCAGTAGCCATGAAGTTCCTAGTGATGGTGCAGTGTTAGGCTTATTCTGCGAGTTCATATCTAGGACATGTGGAGATCTATGTGCAGAAACACTAACACAGAGACAGACACACACAGACACACAGACGCTAACACAAAGACACACACAGGCATACACACATACAGACACACACTGGCATACACACACATACAGACACACACAGAGAGACACTAACACACAGTCACACACTAACACACACAGGCATACATAGACAGACAGACTAACACACACAGGCATACACACACAGACAGACACTTACACACACAGGCATACAGACAGACACTAACACACACAGATATACACACTAACACACAGGCATAGACAGACAGACACATACACACACAGACAGACATTAACACACACACAGGCATACCCACACAGAGAGACACTAACACACACAAAGACACTAACACACACAGACACGCAGGCATACACACATACATACAGACACACAGACACAAACACACACACAGAAACTAACACACACAGAGACACACACACAGGTATACACACACAGACAGACACTAACATCCACAGGCATACACACACAGACAAACACTAACACACACAGAGAGACACTAACACACACAAAGACACTAACACACAGGCATACACACACATACAGACACCCACAGAGACACACATAAACATATAGACACACACTAACATGCAGTCACACAAAGGCATACACACACACACACACACACAATCTAACAACAACAAAAGTTCTGCTGCACTGCAAATATTAAATCACCACAAAAAGAGTTTGCAGTAAGATAGCAGACAGAACCAGGCCAGCATTGCATGCATTTAACCAATATGACTAGTTTGCAGCTGTTTAGTTTTCAGATGTTTAAGGGAAGCCACTAACAAAACCCACAATACAATGTAACCCTAAATATTTAATACATTTGGCAAATACCATATAAACATACAAGGAGAAGGAGCTTTTTTAAAAGTTGCCTCCTAGGGCTCAGTACAAGCATTTTTTAAACCCCCTTACACGCAAAAGTAAGAGAAATGCTTTGGGGGGAAGTTTGAAGAAGTAATACTGTTCAGTTAACATTATCTGAAATACCAGCAAAGTTGTAAATTAATATTTTCCCTTCAGCTGCCATCTACAAACACCTGCAATTAAATGTAGGTGCTTGCTGCATATAAACAAAATGTGTTGTTTTGCATAGTGGGATAGTGAGCACCATTCCTAACACGCCCAAGGACCTTTGCCCTTCTTGACCCCATTTCCACCTCTTATTAGGAGACACCATCACATCTGGAAAGTGTAATTTACTACTAGTTAAACTTTCCAGATGTGATAGTGTATCCTAATAAGAGGAGTTTAGTACTAACCTTCGGTGTCTCCTGTCTGCCTGTCACAGCTCAGCAAGTTTTTCCCGAGCTGCAGAACAGCTGACTGCTGTAGGAGGATTAAGCTGATGCCCCTCCCCCCTCCCATGCAACCAGAGGCGTAACTAGAAGCCTCAGGGCCCCGGTGCAGGAATATATGAAGGGCCCCCTCAACTTGCAATATATATATATATATATATATATATATATATACACATATATATATATATATTTTTTTTTTTTTTTTTTTAAACACACACACACAAATAATACATATATACACACACACACTGCACATATACAGTACATACACAATAATATATATATATATATACATATACACAAAGACAAAATACACACAAATATATATATATATATATATATATATATATATATACACACACACATACATACATTATCATACACACATATACATACATATACACATATACACATATACATACACACACAAATATATATATACATACACACACATACATACATACATACATACATATATACACACATATACATACATACATACATACACACACACACACATACACACATACATACATACACACACACTGTAACTGCAGCTTATGTCTGACTGTGTGATATAAACTTTAGGACAGCAAGTAAGAATGAAATGTTTTGTAAAAAATGGTCTTAACACTTCTAAGTAACTTAAGATGGCTGCTGGTTTAGCAGTCCCTACTGGAATTAGAAGGGTTAATTAGCAGAAGTGGTTCCCTGCTTACTTTTAGAGAGAGGTTTCCCAGATTTATTTGCAGAGGTGACTGTCAGCTCAATACACACAATAAATCACAGCCTGTAGTTTAACCTCTGCCTCGGCTGAGCCTCGCCACGTGACCTGAGTGGTGACGTCGGCGTCTCACTTGCACAGCATAAACTGTGCGATTAGAGAAGTATAGGGGCTGGGTTGGTACGGCACCTGCAGGCACTTATGAATAAGTGCAGAGGGGTATGCCAGGCATCTAGACTCTACCGCACATGCGGTTTAAAAAAAAAAGTTGTTTTTTTTTAGTTTTTTTAAACACAGTCTGGCTTGGACCTTTTTTGGCTGAGTAATTAAATATAATTTTTCCAATATGGGGGCTACTGGAAAAATTATATTTATTCAGCCAAAAAAAATGTCTTCTTTTGTCTCTGAGGGTTCACGTGCGCCTATGGAGAAGCCTCCACAAAAGGTCTACTAATGTCTTTAGTAATAATTCATTGCATCCAACTTGCCTATAGCGAATATAGAAGGGATGCAGAGCTCCACTATTTAAGAGAAGTCAACAGATCAGTTTCAGTCATTTTAATTGTGAGTATTCAGGGGGATAACTGGAAAAAGGAGACATTTGACATGACCGAAGCTGTGCACCCTAAATAAATAGCAATGTTAAACATTCAATGACTGTTATTAGTTTTCCCATACACTGTGCTAATATTTAGGTAGTTTATTTTTGTTGTGTAGACATTAAAAGGGACTTGAAACCCATAAGCTTTCTTTCATGATTTAGACAGACCATGCATTTAAAAAAAACAACTTTTTATTAAGGGGTAAAACAATATATTCACGTTAGTGAGACTAGACATAATACACATAGACCTAGATTACAAGTTGTGCACTAAACTCAGTGCATAAATAAAGCTAAAAATTTAGCGGTATCGCATGTTCCATGTCGCTGCTATTATAAGTTACAAAAAAACCTTCTTGTGTTGTGCGTTATGGTGGGTTAAGCTCCATACCGTACAAAAGCCAAGTCCTGACTTGACATGCTTGTGCACGTATTCCCCCATAGACATCAATGGAGAAAAAGTGTGGCCCACCCGCATCACTAACACCTAAATAAACCTATTAACCCCTAAACCACTGACCCCCCCCCACATTGCCAACACTACAATAAACCTATTAACCCCTAATCCGCCACCCCCCGTATAGAAAATACTAAACTAAACCTATTAACCCTTAACCGCAAAACACCCACATGGCAAATACTAAACTAAACCTAATAACCCCTAAACTACCAAACACCCACATCACGACAACCTAAATTAAACTATTAACCCCTAAACCTAACACCCCTAACTTTAAATTAAAGTTACAATATAACTACCTTCAAATAAATAAAAACTTACCTGTGAAATAAAAAAACGAAGCTTAAACTATAACTAAACCTATTTTAAAAACACTATGAAAAAATTTTTTTTACCTAACATTACAAAAAATAACCGTCTAAAATTATGAAAAATAAAAAAAACTAAGAATACAAAAAATAATAAATGAAATTATCCAAAATAAAAAAATTAAACATAATCTAATACCCCTATAAAAACAAAAAAGCCACTCTAAAATAAAAAAAAACCCTAATCTAACAATAGACAACCAATAGCCCTTAAAAGGGCCTATTGTAGGGCATTGCCGTAAAAAAATGACAAAGTCCCCACTAACAATACAACCCCCCACCCACTCAACCGCCCAAAATAAAAAAGACCTGACTAAAAAAATCCTAAGCAACCCATTGCCCCTAAAGGGGCATTTGTATGGACATTGCCCTTAAAAGGGCAATCAGCTCTTTAGTGCCCATTAAAAAATAAAAAAAGCCCTAATCTAAAACAAAAAAACACCCCAAAAAAATAAAATAAACACTAACACTAACTCCGACATAGGTACTCACCATTCCTGAAGGCCGATCTATCTTCATCCAGCGCGGGGCCATCTTCTTTCTTCATCCCGGTGGTGCGGACCAAAGGCGGCGAGGAGCAGAGCTGGAACAGTGACCTCGCAGACATCCAGCGTGGAGGCAATGCGGGGGGTGGGGGGTGGTTTAGGGGTTAATAGGTAGTTTATGGGTGTTAGTGTACTTTGTAACATTTTTGTTATGAGTTGATTGCGGAATGGATCGTGGCGGGATAAGTATAACGCTAGTGGAATAGCCTGATCGCACACCTTGTAACACAGGTGAGTTGAATATTTCACACTCAAAAGCCATTTTTTGAGTGCAGAATGGATCGTTGCAGTAAAGGCTATAACGATAGGGGTATAGCCTGTTATGGTATAACCCGGATACCAAGGGTTAATACCAGATGAAAGATGTCCTGAATGTGGGATCAGCAACACACAACCCAGCTAATTCTCCCCAAACATGAGACCAAGCTCCATATTGAAGGTAAAAACAGAATGTCCTTTATTGAGGGCTATATGCCCAGTATTTATGCAGGTTTGAGACCAGATGGGGGTTGGAAGTATTGTACATAGAGGGAAGACGCCCTTTTGCATGATACAATAGAATTAAGTTACTTAAGCAGATAAACAATTTAAACACAAGAAAACAATGGAGTCCTTCTTATCACCTAGCAGTCTGACTCTAGATGTGATTAAACAATGTGAATGCTTATCACATAAACCTAATTACAGTACACAATAGATGCTGCCAGGAAACCTGTCTTTAGAAAATAGCTTCTCAAAGCTGAACAAAGTTAACCCTTCCAGTACTGACAGAGGGGTCTGTCACATGGCTCCCTCCTGGTGCCCTTGAGTTGCTGCACCTCACTATGAGCCAGCGTCAGCTTCTCCTCCAGTGTCGCTAAGTTTGTCTTTAATGTTTCATGTTCCACTCTCAAGCTGGTGTTTTCTGCGGTCTGTCGGTGCAGCTTGTCTAGCAGAGATTCCTGTTCTAACCACGCTTTTTCCTCTGCGCTCCTCTTCTCTTACGTGATTGTTTAACGTGACCATTTCATCCTCTACTTGACTCTTCTCCTTCATCAGCGCATTGTAACTGGACTTCCACATATCAATAGCAGATAGAGATTTACTGACCTCAGCGTCCTGGGGCTTAGCAGCAGGTGGGTCAGTCTCTGCTGCACGGATCTGGGCACGGTTAGTCACAGGGTTAACATCGGCGGAACCCATAGGAGCGTAGGCAGAAACAAGGGGGGGCCAAGTTATTTCCAAGGAGAACATCAGTTGGTAAGTCCTTCATGACCTCCACATTCACAGGTCTAGTGCCCACTCCCCAATCCAAATGTACCCGGCAACAGGTAGGCGGAACACAGCGCCCCCTGCTACCCTCACAGCCACAGTGTCTCCGGTGTGCTGTTTCTCAGACACCAAGTTCTTTTGAAGCAAGGTCATGGTAGCACCAGTATCCCGTAGACCACTGACCTCCTTCCCATTCACTTTAACCAGTTGCCGGTTATTACGGTGGGCAGCTTGCACGGGGTCTGCTTCATGTAGGAAGCCCCAACATTCTTGCTCCTCTATGTAGTGGGCCGCAGGCTGAGGGTTACGTGGGATTCAGCCGGCGGGTCATCTCCAGGACGGTGCTTGGTTTGCTGCGTTTAGGGGACACTCTGGTCTTTTGTGCCATAGTTGCTTACATCCAAAGCACCGAATAGGTTGTGAGTAGCCCCGTGAATTGAACCGGGCTCTCTGAGGATAGTTCGTGGCTGGAGGCCGTGTGGTAGAGCGGTGCGCCAGGGGTTGGTAGCTGGTAGCTGCTGGGGTGACTGTGGGTCGGTATTCCACTCTGGCAGGGGGCTTAGTGGTAGCAGTGTCCAGTTTGCGGGCATCCGTATACTCATCTGCCAAGCGAGCCGCTTCATGCAGGGTGGAGGGTTTACAGTCCCGAACCCACTCTCGAACTCCTGTGGGTAACTTGTCGAAGCAATGTTCCAACAGGAATAGCTGCAGCACCTCTTCCCCAGATACGGCTTGGCACCCCGCTATCCAGTGAGCTGCTGTGCGGTGCACCTTACATGCCCACTCAACGTAGGAATCTCCAGCTAGCTTAACAGTGTCTCTGAACCTCTTTTACAGCATTATAATCCCCGACTTCCTCATCTGGAATGGCCCGAAAAGCCTCGCTGGCCCGGCCGGATAATTTTCCGGATAATATCATGACCCAGTCCTCTGCGGGTACCTTGTGTAGTGCACATTGCCTCTCAAAATCCGCAAGGTACCCATCAATCTCTCCTTCTGTTTCCAGGAAGTTTTTAAAAGCTGCAAAATTTACTTTTCTCTTTTCCACTGGGGTTGCTGTGACTTGGGCTGCTGCAGCGCCGCTTTGGCGAAGTAGGTTGGCCTCCACAGCTGCTATGACCCAGTTGATAATTTCCACAGACGGGTTGGGGCCATAATGTGCCAGTCTTATTTTGACCGCCCGGTCAAAGCTTGCTTCTTCGGGGGTTCTGTCTGATATGCTGGGCCCATTGGTTCCTACGGTCCCTGGTACTCTTTCCATCTTGGTCAGTATTGTAATAATCCCCCTCTTCCTGAGGTTACTGGCTTGTGTAGTTGCTCTTCTGGGCGATGAGGATCATCCCGTCGCTTGCCACCAATTGTTATGGTATAACCCGGATACCAAGGGTTAATACCAGATGAAAGATGTCCTGAATGTGAGATCAGCAACACACAACCCAGCTAATTCCCCCCAAACATGAGACTAAGCTCCATATTGAAGGTAAAAACAGAATGTCCTTTATTGAGGGCTATATGCCCAGTATTTATGCAGGTTTGAGACCAGATGGGGGTTGGAAGTATTGTACATAGAGGGAAGACGCCCTTTTGCATGATACAATAGAATTACGTTACTTAAGCAGATAAACAATTTAAACACAAGAAAACAATGGACTCATTCTTATCACCTAGCAGTCTGACTCTAGATGTGATTAAACAATGTGAATGCTTATCACATAAACCTAATTACAGTACACAATAGATGCTGTCAGGAAACCTGTCTTTAGAAAATAGCTTCTCAAAGCTGAACAAAGTTAACCCTTCCAGTACTGACAGAGGGGTCTGTCACATAGCCGTATCGCCGTGACTTGTAATAGGGGAGAGCAGACTATTCCGCTTGCAAAGGCCAATTTTTCAGCGATATAGCCGTACCGCACAACTTGTAATCTGGGTCATAGAGAGAAGCACACTCTCTGGAATGAACAACCAGCTTGATGACTTGTTAGCTTGTTCCGTGGCGATTTACCACCTGGGTGCAGCTTCATTTTAGTCCAGTAATGTTTTTAACGAAGTAGAACTTTCCTAAAGTATATCAGTCTGATCTCGCCTATTGTGGTCACTCCAGCCAAATTCCTCTCTGAACAAGAAACACGCAAACCCCAGACGAGCAATTCAGCCTTCATTGGGCCTCGTCAGTGAGGTGCAGCCACACTGAGCAAGGAGTCCACGTCTGGTGCTAAGAGGAATATAGCTGCACCTCACATAAGAGGTCCAATGAAGGCCAAAATGATCATCTGGGGTTGTCATGTTCCTTATTTAGAGGAGGACTGCCTGGTATTTTGGCGCAGGACTGACCCTACTAGGCAGGATCAGACTGATATACTTCAGGAATGTTCTCCTCTGGGAAAAGCATAATTGGGCTAAAAGAGGCTGCTCCTGGTGGTAACTTACCATAGAATAAGCTACTAAGCTTTTCATTCCTGGTTCAGTGCTTCTTTTTCTGTATGCATTTGTATTATGCCCTTGGGGAAGTCTCCCTAAGGGTGATATGGGAAACCAGACATGGACTCCTTGCCCATTGTGCTTAGAGGAATATGTCTGCTCTTCACTGATGAGTTCCAATGAAGGGCGAAATGATCATCTGGGGTTGTCATGTTCCTTGTTCAGAGGAGGATTGCCTGGTATTCTAGCGATGGACTGACCTTACTAGGCGGGATCAGACTGATATACTTCAGGAAAGTTCTCCTCTGTGGAAAGCCAAATTGGGCTAAAAGAGGCTGCTCCTGGGTGGTAACTCGCCATAGAACAAGCTACTGAGCTGTTGATCGTTCGTGGTTGAGCGCTTCTCTTTCTGTATGAATTTGTATTATGACCCTGGGGAAGTCTTCCTAAGGGTGATGCGGGAAACCAGACTTGTACTCCTTGCCCAATGTGCTTAGAGGTATATGGCTGGACCTCACTGCCGAGGCCCAATGAAGGCCGAAACGATCATCTGGGCTTGTCATGTTTCTTGTTCAGAGGAGGATTGCTTGGTATTTTGGATCTGGACTGACCTTACTAGGCAGGATAAAGACTTATATACTTCAGGAAAGTTCTCCTCTGTGGAAAGCACAATGGGGCTAAAAGAGGCTGCTCATGGGGGTAAATTTCCATAGAGCAAGCTACTGAGCGGTTGTTCTTTCCAGGTAGAGCACTTATCTTTCTGTATGCATTTGTATTTTGACCCTGGGGAAGTCTCCCTAAGCTTCTTCTTAGCTAACACTGAACTATTGTTGTTCTCAATATTCTTGCTTTTGTTATTCTCAACCTTAGTCTACTAACATTTGTTCTTGTGGAATAACCATGCTTGTTAGTATCAACATGGTCTCAATATATTTCTTGTTATAGTATATCAAGGCTGTATGTCTGAGTTCTCTTGCCTTTTGCGTAAACAATTATTTGTCTCAAGTGTGGCTATTTTCCACTGAGTATGGTATGTTAAGTGTGTTTGTATGAAGACCCTCTGTGTCAATTGACAATTTATGTGATGTAAACTATATAACCGCATTGTGGGTGGGAAATAAATAGAACAATTGTTATACTTTCTTTTGTGTGGGCTGACAGTCTGTTCCCGAGATCTCGTATCAGGTGTGTAATTCTGCTCCAGCTGAGGTTAGAATACTTGTTGGTGATATGTTGTATCCAGCCTCTGTAAGTTCCCCTAACACCTATCAGGGTACCAGGAATCAGACTGAGACGTGAAGTGCAAAAATAATCACACCTTTATTAAAACCAAAAAATACTAAAAAGTCCACAAGCCAAATGACAAGCCAGGAGTCAAAGTCAGAGCTGGTAGTCAGACGAGCTGAGTCAGGAGCCAAAGCGAGTAGTCAGATGAGCCGGGATCAGGAACTAGGAAAACAGCAGAGTCAGGAACAAGCCAGGGATCAGGAACCAGAAGGGACGTCCGACAAGCCAGGTAATACACAGGCACTGGAACACAGGAACTAACAAACAAGTCTGAGACAATGCAAGAGCATACTGAACAGAGGCCCTTTAAATAATAAGTGTGACATAATAATCCTGGGACTGCAACTTGTCTCACACTGATGATGTTCACCAGTTTGGCCATAAGAGGGTGCCCAGATGAGTGAGCAGTGTTACACACTCTGCATCAGATTCAGTGAGAGAGGTAAATAAAATGGCAGCCAGCAGCAAATAGCAAACAAAGCAGGGTGAAATCCTGACATTACCCTCCCCTCAACGACCCCTCCCCGTGGGAGGACAAAAGGCATATTTGGGAAACGGGCATGGAAGGCACGGAGGAGGGCGGGAGCATGAACATCAGAGGAGGGAACCCATGACCGCTCCTCCGGACCGTAACCCCTTCAGTGAACCAAATACTGTACGCGACCCCTGGACATATGAGAATCAATAATACTGCTGACCTCATATTCTTCATGGATGTCAACTGAGATAGGATGGGAACAAGGCAACACAGTGGTAAAATGATTACAAACCAATGGTTTCAAGAGGGAGACATGAAAAAAAAATGTGAATTGCAGGAGGAAGGTCAAGATTGTAGGCAACAGGATTGACCCGTTGGAGTATTTGAAAAAGACCAACATAACGGCGAGCCAGTTTATTGGAAGGCACACAAAGGTTCAAGTTGCAGGAGGACAGCCAAACCCTCTTACCAACCTGGTAGGAAGGCGCAGGCAGACGCCTACGATCAGCCTGTAATTTTTGGCACTGCATAGACCGATGAAGGCAATCCTGAATCTGCACCCACGTGGAACCGAGTTGCCGGAGATGCTCCTCCAAAGCTAGAATACTCTGAGACATGAATGAATCGGGCAACAAGGATGGTTGAAACCCATAATTCGCCATGAATGGGGATAACTGGGAGGAAGCATTAATAGCACTAATACAAGCTAACTCTGCCCAAGGTAACAGTTCAGACCAATTATTGTGGTAATCTGAGACATAGCAATGGAGGAACTGTTCCAGAGCTTGATCAGACCGTTCTGCAGCCCCATTGGATTGAGGGTGATATGCCGAGGAGAAGCAAAGCTGGATCCCCATTTGAGCACAAATGAAGTGCCAAAATCTGGAGACAAACTGGCTACCCCGGTCTGAGACTATCTCCTTGGGTAACCCATGTAAATGGAAGACCTCCCGGGCAAAAATTGAAGCAAGCTCCTGAGCGGTAGGCAGCTTCTTCAAGGGAATGCAATGTGACATTTTAGAAAAACGGTCAACCACCATTAGGATAACAGTATTGCCATAGGAAACAGGGAGCTCGACAATGAAGTCCATGGAAAGATGTGTCCAAGGACGCTCACCATTAGCAATTGGTTGGAGAAGACCCACAGGAAGATGTCGAGGAGTCTTGTTCTGTGCACAGACTGAACAGGAGGCAACATACAGATGCATCGACCTCAAGAACGAAAGGCAAGACAGGGTTAGGATGAGCCAGAACTGGAGCGGCAGCAAAGGCAGTCTTAAGACTCTTAAAGGAGTTAATGGCAGTAGGTAACCAATGGAGTGGATCATTCTCTTTACGGGTCATGTTTGTGATTGGTTTGACCAAGGAAGAAAAGTTTTTAATAAACTTTCTATAGTAATTGGCAAAGTCCAAAAAACGTTGAATAGACTGAAGACCAACTGGGCGAGGCCACTGCAGAACTGCAGACAACTTGTCAGGATCCATGGAGAATGGAGATTACATAAACTATGAAGGTTACTTGAGTCTGATGAAACTCACATTTCTTGAGTTTACAAAACAGGCCGTTCTCATGTAGTCTCTGAAGTACCATGTGAAATCAGAACGATGAGCCTCAAGTGTGGGTGAGTGTATGAGGTTGTCGTCTAAGTACACCACAACACAGTCCTGTTGCAACATATCTCGTAAGACATCATTAATAAGTTCCTGGAAAACAGCAGAAGCATTACATAGGCCAAAGGGCATTACAAAATATTCATAATGCCCACTCCTGGTGTTAAATGCTGTTTTCCATTTGTGGCCCTCCTTGATCCTAACAAGATTGTACGCTCCTCTCAAATAAAGTTTAGAAAAGACCGTAGCTCCCTTGAGGCAGTCAAAGAGTTCCATAATGAGCGGAATAGGGTAAGCATTCTTAATAGTAAGATGATTAAGACCCCTATAATTGATGCATGGTCACTCGCCACACTTTTTCTTCATAAAGAAGAAGCCAACCCCTGCGGGAGAGCAGAATTTGTGGATGATCTCCCGCAACAGAGCATCGGCAAAATACTCCTCCATAGCACAATGCTTCGCAACAGACAGAGGGTAAACCCGGCCCTGAGGAGGAATGGCTACGGGTTGCAGGTCTATGGTACAATCGTAAGACCAGTGAGGAGACAACGTACCGGCACACACCTTGTCAAAAACATCTAAGAACTCTTGGTACTCCTCTGGCAATTGAGATACCGAAGAAGTGCACAGGGCTATGACTGGTTTCCGAAGACAAGTGGAAATACATTGCAGAGACCATGACAAAATTTCGGACCTTCTTCAGTTGAGACTGGGATTGTGCTTTTGGAGCCAGGGATAACCCAGAACAACCGGAAAATGCAGAGAGTTTATCACCTGGAACTGGAGGGTTTCAAAATGGAGAGCCCCAACAGCCATGGATAACGGAGCGGTTTCGTGAGTAACGAGTGCTGGCTGAAGGGGCCTGCCATCAATGGCCTCAATAGCAAGCGGAATGGACTGAGGCAATATAGGAATGGAGTGCTGTGATACAAAAGCAAGTCAATGAAATAGCCTGCAGCACTGGAGTCAACAAGAGCCTGGGTGACTATGGAGGAGTCCACCCAGGTACGGACAACCGTGACCAAAGAGAGACGTGCGAATCCCAACTGTATCGGCTCAGCAGTACCTGGTGACTCGGGACCAGGAGGCATGGGAGGAGAGGGAGGCATGGGTGCGAATGAAAATGTAGGAGACAATGGAACAGGAGACTTCCGCAAGCGCTCCTTGAAAGAAGACCTCTCTCTGAGTCTGATGTCAATTAGGATTAAAAAAGACACCAATGCCTCGAGATCCTCTGGTAAATCTTTGGCAGCAACTTCATCTTTAATCGCATCAGAGAGCCCATGAAAGATGGTGGCAACAAGGGCTTCATTGTTCCAACCTACCTCTGCGGCAAGCGTACAGAACTCAATGGCATATTCAGCAAAAGATTTTGTACCTTGCTGAATGGACATATGTCATTTGGCAGCAGAGGAGGAGTGAGCTGGAACATCAAATACCCTTTGAAAGGAGGCCACAAATTCAGGGTAATTAGAAATCACTGGTTTATTAGTCTCCCACAAGAGAGTAGCCCAAGCAAGAGCCGTGTCAGAAAGTAAAGAGATGAGAAATCCCACCTTAGCTCTGTCAGAGGGAAACGCCTGAGGTAACATCTCAAAATAAATACCCACCTGGTTCAAAAACCCTCTGCACTGATTAGGATCGCCTCCATATCGCTGCGGTAGAGGTGCAGAACCGGACATGCTCCTGGTAGGACTGGGTGCAGCAGCGGAAACAGGAGCAGCCATAACTTGTGGGACACTCTGATCCAAATGTGCACTGTTCATCCATCCTGGAAATGATGGTCGGTAAAGGTAGATTATTAGCACCATCAGGATTCATGGCCCTTGCGTAATGTCAGGTTACAAGGAATCAGACTGAGACCTGAAGTGCAAAAATAATCACACCTTTATTAATAACAAAAAATAATAAAAAGTCCACAAGCCAAATGATGAGCCAGGAGTCAAAGCCAGAGTTGGTAGTCGGACGAGCCGAGTCAGGAGCCAAAGCGAGTTGTCAGACGAGCCGGGATCAGGAACTAGGAAAACAGCAGAGTCAGGAACAAGCCAGGGATTAGGAACCAGAATGGATGTCAGACAAGCCAGGTAATACACAGGCACTGGAACACATGAACTAACAAACAAGTCTGAGACAAAACAAGGGCAAAATCATACTGAACAGAGCCCCTTTAAATAATAAGTGTGATATCATAATCCTAGGACTGCAACCTGTCTCACACTGATGATGTTCACCAGTTTGGCCATAAGAGGGCGCCCAGATGAGTGAGCAGGGTTACACACTCTGCATCAGATTCATTGAGAGAGGTAAGTAAAATGGCAGCCAGCAGCAGAAAGCAAACAAAGCAGGGTGACACCCTGACAACACCAGACATGGACTCCTTGCCCAGTGTGCTTAGAGGAATATGGCTGTACCTCACATGACAAGGCCCAATGAAGGCCAAAACGATCATCTGGGGTTGTCATGTTCCTTGTTCAGAAGAGGATTGCTTGGTATTTCGATGCTGGACTGACCATACTAGGCGGGATCAGACTGATATACTTCAGGAAAGTTCTCCTCTGTGGAAAGCACAATTGGGCCAAAAGAGGCTGCTCCTGGGTGGTAACTTGCCATAGAACAAGCTACTGGGCTGTTGTTCATTCCTGGTAGAGCACTGTTCTTTTGGTATGCAATATATTCAAATTGTAAACAAGGTTACAAACAGATTACTGTATAATGAGCATATTACAACATATGTGATAATAGAAAAGAGATAAGGCATTCAAGACTTCTAATATAGTGTTTTTAGCACATAGATAAACCCAGTAAATCATAGCGTAGCTTCATATGTAGTAGAGTTGAGTAATTTGATTGAAGGTTGTATGATCGTCTGTAATTGCAGTCAATAAAGAAAGTTTGTAACTGATACATAGTCCTAGTTTTTATTTTGATTTCTTTGGTCATAAACATTGCACTTTATAAATAGCAATCAAACATTTTAAACAAGAAATTAAAAAAGGAATCCACCCACCACATTACCTCTTTTCTTAAATAACATTCTCAAGCAACATCTCCTCTTCTGTATTAATATTAGCGCTATCTTGACCATTCGCCATGTAGAGAGGATGTTAACATTAATTCAGTTTGAGAGAAAAAAAGTAATATTTTAATATAAGGAGTGAGCATTTTAATATATCCCCCCCACTTTTTTTTTAAAGAATGGGTCAAAGCTATGAAGTACATCTAGTTTGAGATCATATTGTTCCATAAAGAACCGTTTCATCAAGTTATGCCTAAACTGAGAAATTGTGGGACCCGATTATTTGTCCACAAAGATAAAATGCATTTTCTAACTAATAGAATTATGAGCCAACCAGTTTTGTATCTTTGTATGCGGTTTGTCCCTATCTAATAGAAGCATTGTTTTTATGTTTATATTAACGTTAACTTGAAAACAACTTTGGATCCAATATTGTATTTGACCCCAAAAGTGTTTTATTTTTGGACAGTCATAGAAATAATGACAGAAAGTAAGGGCTTTAAAAGTGCACTTTACACAGATTTTGTCAATCGAATGCCTCCAATTAGATAAACTATTAGGTTAATATAATCTTTTTTTTTTATTATTTATATGTTTATATTCCAAGTCATGGTATAATTCAATAACAGAGTAATACATAAAAAGAAAGTATGCAAATGATTTAGGGGATGCAAGGTGCATAAATGTTCCCTCCTGTGAGTGTTTCTGTGGGTGTCTGTGTTTATGTCTTTGTGCTTTGGTTTGTGTCTCTATGAGTGTGTATGTATTTTTTTTCTCTGTGGGTCTCTCTGTGAGGGTGGGTGTGTATGTCTTTGTGCATTTTCTGTGGATGTCTGTGAGGGTGTGTGCATATGTCTTTGAGTTTTTTCTATGGGTGTCTCTGTTAGGGTGTGTGTATGTTTGTCTTTGTGTATTTTATCTGGATGCCTCTGTGAGGGTGGGTGTGTATGTCTGTGTTTTCTGTGGATGTCTCTGTGAGTGTATGTATGTATGTCTGTGTTTTCTCTGGATGTCTCTGTGAGGGTGTGTGTATGTACAGTATGTATTTCTGTGTTTTATGTGGTTGTCTCTCTGTGTGTGTATGTCTTTGTGTGTTTTCTGTGGGTGTCTCTGTGTGTGTGTGTGTGAATGTCTTTGTGTGTTTTCTGAGGCTGTCTCTGTCGGTGTTTCCTTGGGTGTATGTGCAAGTTTGAGTTTGTGTATGTGTGTGTGTGTCCATTGTCTGTTCCTTTTTATGACATTTTACCTTACTACTGATTATTCATATCTTTCTACAGACTTTGAGACTAATGAGAACTTTCCGGAAGTCACCTAATCCACCATTTAACCTTTAAATTATTGTTTAGACAGTTCAGGGCCCTTTCTTTCAGCCACTGCATGCTGTTGTCATTTAGTTGGCATCTTCCTTTACAAAAAGATAATCATAACTCCATATTTTATTTTCTAAATTTCCTTTTTTTACAAAACTGTAGTCTATTCCATTACTTGTCAGGTCAATGTAAACAAGTGCTGAGTGTGTTTCTTTGCGTGTCTGCTAGAGTGTCTATATGTAAATCCTTATGTGTGAGTGTGTGTGTGTGTGTGTTTCAGTGTATGAGTATGTCTGTGTGTACTACCTTTACAACATTTCCAAGTTTAAATAGACACTTAAGAATAAAGTGCATATACGTTTTAGTCACTTGGTCAAAAATTGCACATGTCAAATTGGGGGGAGGGGGCTGATCAATGGTTAAGTCAGGGGCCACAAAATTTCTAGTGGCGGCCCTGCCTCTCCCCCGCTCTACCCGGAGCCCTTCATGTCCTCTGCACAAATCGTAACAAGCCATTAATATACCAGAGGGAAGTAGCCATGAATGGGTATATTAATTTTTTCTGTATTTCAATTGGATATGATTTAATAAACGTACCCCATTTCTCAAAAAACAATTCTACCTCTTTGTTTTGTACATATTCTGTAGCACACTGCTCCAAGATCATTTGATTAAACAGCTTAGTTTTAAATTCTGCTACTGAAGTTTTTTTTTTTAAGTACAATTTTTCAAAATCAGGTATCTGGCAACTATAATTATATTTATATCTATAAACGCTTTCTCCTTGTAACTATTACTTTTTGGAAGTAAGAAAAATACAGACTCTCGATCAATTTTTACATCTTTCTGTATAATTTTAGACGTCCAAAAACCTATTTTATTCCAAAATGTATTAATTTTGGAACATTCCCCAAAATAATGTAGAATATCTGCCCTTGGTCCCGAACATTTAATGCATTTATTAGCAACTTTATTACCCCATTTGGATGTAACTGCTGGTGTTAGATATATCTGATGCAGGAGATTTTTGTGTGACTCTCTATAATAACTTGATTTAACAATTTTCTCCACTCTGGAGATACGAGTCTGAATTCTATCTTCGTTAATTTTTGTGAAACCTTTAATATGCTATTTTATTACTATAAGATTTAAGTTAGTTCTCCCTTCATTTTCCATCAGAGTTCTATACCAATTCTTAATAGCGAAATTCCTATTTTTAAAGCTTTTTAGGTTCTGACTTATTAGTGACCAGTTCCAGTCTCCCTCATTTGGAAGATAAATCTTATTTGCTATACTCCTCAATTGTAAATAGGCAAAAAATTAATTCACAGGGATACCAAATTCTCTTCTGAGATCTTCAAACAATTTTATACTCAATCTACTATCATTTATTACTAAAAATTTGGATAATATATATCAAACCCTTCCTTTTCCATCTATGGAAGACCTCAGATTTTAATGCTTCAATAAATATAGGGTTTTCAGTGATTGTAATATACTTTGAGACTAAATCATTTAAACCTATTATTTTACAATATTGTTGCAATGCTTTAATTATACCCTGTAAAGAGCACATATTTTCAGTTCTTTAGGCATATCTTTATTTCCTGTATGTAGTAAGGGCTTTAAAGAGAATGGTCTCTCCACATTCTCCTCTAATTTCCTTGGGATATAATATTCGTCTGTTAGCCATTCAGCTGCTAATTTAACTAAGCATGTTAAATTATATTTTTCTAAATTTGGCAGTACCAATTCTCCAAATTCTTTAGCTTGTGAGAGTTTCTTCAGCAAATATTTCTTTCTCCTTGCCCCCTATAAAAATTCCAACATACACTTAATAAAACATTTAACTTATCTTTTTACTTAATTATAAATGGTAGGTTTTGGAGTTTATACTACAATTTTGGAAATAATATCATTTTTACCAAATGTATCTTACCCATTAATGTTATTTGTAGATATTTCCAAGTCCTTATGTTCTCTTGTATTTTATGCAATACAGGTTTAAATTTGTAATCATACCATTCTGTTGGATTCCTACTCAGCCATATACCCAGATTTGATATTTTATCTACTATTTTAAATGGGCTTGATTTGATTGATGATCTATATTTTTTAACCATTAAAGCTCTGACTTCTTAAAATGTACATTGTATCCTGAAAAGGAGCTATAATTATTAATAGTCTCCATCAATATAGGGATGTTCTTACTTGTATTTCGTATAAAAGTCAATACATCATCTGCATAAAGCAAAACTTTTTCTTCTATATTCTTACAGACTGCTCCTTCTAATAGCTGACATAATTTTATTGCTAGTGACTCAATAGCAATATTAAAAAGTAAAGGAGATAAAGGGCACCCTTGCTGAGTTCCTGTTTCCAATACAACTTCAGGAGAGTCTATACCATTTACTGATATTATTGAGATTGGATTGCTATAAATTGTTTTAATATAATTAACAACATTCCCTGCAAAACCAAATTTCTCCAAATATGTAAATAAGTGATCCCATTGTACAGCATCAAACACTGTTTCTGCATCTATTGTAATCATAGCTGTGCCCATCTCATCTTTCTTATTTTCTAAATTCCAAAAATAATACAATATAATACAGGCCTTTCTAATATTAACCACAGAGCACCTATTGTTCATAAACCCAACCTGGTCCTTATGTAGTATTAACTCACCTAAAACTCTTTAAATCTCTCAGCTACTATAGAAGCTAATAACTTATAATCTATATTTAATAGTGAGATTGGTCTTTATACATCTAGATTTTCGGGATCTTTTCCTTTTTTTAAAATTAAAATGGTTACTGCTTTGGAGAATTTTTTTGACATTTGACCTTTCTCTATATAGTAAAAATGAAATAGCTTCACGAGAGTTTTTAAAATATCTTTGCTCATACTTTTGTAAAATTCTGCTGGAAGTTGGTCTGGACCAGGTGTTTTGTCGAGTTTGGCCTTTTTTATTGCTAGCTCTATCTCTTCTTCTGATATAGGACTGTTAATGCCTTCTAATTTATCTCTTTTGAGAATAGGATTATTTATATTATTCCAGAAGTCTTTTTTTTCTTTTGTATGTCAAGTTAACTAGTTCTATAACATTTTTGGAATAACTTGTGGAAGGCATCACAAATCTCTTCGGGTTTAGTATAGCTCTCCTTCCTAATCTTATTAAATTTACTATATTAGACTTTTTATTAGCCTTAACAGCTTTAGCCAGGAAACTTCCAGATTTATTACCAAACTTCATAAATTTTGCTTTACATTTTCATCCTTCCTGTAAGATTCTTGTAATAAGAAGGAATCCCTTTCTTGCTTAAATTATATATATTTGTTCCAATTAGCTTTGGAAGAGGTTTGAAGATATTTGTTGTATGCATTCTTTAGCTGGTCAGAAAGCTGTAATTCTCTCACCTTCCTTTTCTTCTTAAATCTGATCATATAACTCATTATCTCACCTCTTAGCACAGCTTTAGCTGATTCCCAGAAAATCTCTATTTTTCTCTTGATATTCATAATTGAAACCTGAAAACTCCTTTCATTTACCTCTCAGCCAAAACACAAAAGCCTGATTTTTATACATAAATTTGGGGAAAAATAAATTACATTTATTCCCTCTCCCAAATGAGTCTGTATTAGTTATATTTAATGTAATTGGGGGATGATCTGAGATAGTAAAATCTTTTATATCTGCCTTTAATTCTTTTTTAAGGAATAAGTCTGAGACTAATTCTAGGTCAATCCGTGATATATGAGATTTAGACATATAAGTATATCTTTTTTTGTCTGGATTTTGAGCTCTCCATATATCAGTCAGTTTAAGATTTCTTTTAAAAGCATGTATAATTTTCTTTTCTTTTTTCATTTTATGATCTAAGCTTCTACCAAAAGTACTCTTCCTATCAATTGGAAATTTAGATGTTAAGTTAAAATCCCCTATTACAATTAAATGAATTCCTATGTAATATAAGAGTTTTGCTTGTAACTGAGACCAAAATTCAGAATCTGGTCTATTAGGCCGATATACATTACATATTGTGAGTAGCCTTCCATTTATTTCTGCTTTAACTATAACATAACGTGAGTTCACATCTAAGATAGATACTATTATTTTTATATTTCAAATTCTTACTAAATAAAATAGCCACCCCTTTTTCTTCTTGTAGAGCACGGCATAGCACATACATCCCCAAGTCAATTAGACCTAAGTTTAGTTATTTCAGATTCTGACAATCTAATTTCTTGCATACATGCAATGTCAGATTTCAATTTTTTTAAATGCTTGAGAATCGCTTTTCTTTTAATCAGGGAGGAAATTCCCCCAACATTCCATGACAAAATATTCAGTATATTATCCATAGACTAAAGAGGGAAATTGCAGGGGGGAGGAAAGGGGACAAGAGCAAAAAATAAATAAAAAATAAGCAGCACAACAAAAAGAAAAAAAAAAGGGAGAAAAATAAAAACCACACCAGATATTCCTTTAACATAAGTAGTATTCTTAAACACATCCTTGCTTTAAGAAGTAATCAGCCTCTTCACTGTTCTGAAATGTATTAATTCCCTCCGTTAATTCTACCTTTAGGACAGTGGGGTATATAATATACGCTTTTATTCCTTTGTGGATACATTTGTACATATTTGGGACATTACATTTACATATAGAGCAGCAGTAGGGTCTCTTGGAAATCCCTACATACTAAATCATCCCAAAGTATAATACATAGGACTTATTATCTGTATGTCCAGGTCATGGGAGAATTATACAGCACATGTGCTCATATGTATAATGAGCTTTGTGGAATAGAATGCAAGCGTCTTCACTGGAGATACTGCTATTTTCCAAAATCACCTGGCCGGTGTCTATCTCCTGGCTGTTATACACTTCACAGACATACCACAGTCTTACACGCTCTACATTCTGTTATCATATATATTATTCCTACTCCAGTATATAATGCTAGATAGACAATAGCTCCAATAAACCATCAACACTCAACCGTATCCACTTCTTTACTGGGGTTATTCAGGGACAATTGATTAACATTATATACCATTTAAGCCCAGACTACAACCATGTACGGTTAAACAGACAGCTCTTAGGGTGTATAATCCACTTATCTGTATATTAGGCTTTATATTCCTTCAAAATGCCTGTTGCTGCGTCGAGCAGCGCGGCAAGGCGTGTTACTTTGTCTCTGGGATGTTTATTCAATGTTGCATGGACTTTAGGTGGAGTAGATCGTACTACTCGCCATTTTGGAAGCGCTCCAGGTGGTATTTAAAACCCCCACCTTTTCTCTCCTTCTGTGCAGTGTGGCGCATCTGATGCCCGACTCAGAAATTGGGTCTAGGGCTACAACAGTGGCGGTCTGACTGCTTGCTCCGATCGAGCGTCTAGCTTTGCGCTCTCTTGTGCGGTCCACCCACTGGAAGTCTCAGGTTAATATAATCTTTATGTAACATGTGTATTTGGGTTTCTCTAAGATGCAGACAATCAGGAGCTTTTTACTATTTCCAATCTGTTCTTGATATCTTGTAAAGTACTATTCTCTATTCTCGGTCTCTACTTGTCTATCGTTGAGGATGGATGTCCAGTCTTCAAAACTGTAAGTGGCTCTTCGGGGATTAGTGTTAGGTTTTATCAAAGGTTTATTGGGTGGGTTTTAGTTTTAGATTAGGGTTTGGGCAATTGAAAAAGAGCTAAATGCCCTTTTAAGGGCAATGCCCATCCAAATGCCATTTTCAGGGCAATGGGGAGCTTAGGTTTTTTTAGTTAGGATTTTATTTTGGGGGTTGGTTGTGTGGGTGGTGGATTTTACTGTTGGGGGGGTGTTTGTATTTTTTTTACAGGTAAAAGAGCTGATTTCTTTGGGGCTTTTTTATTTTGATAGGGCTATTAGATTAGATGTAATTAGTTTAAATATCTGATCTTTTTTTATTTTGTGTAATTTAGTGTTTGTTTGTTTTTTGTAATTTAGGTAATTGTATTTAATTTAGGTAATTTATTTAATTGTAGTGTAATGTTAGATGTTAGTGTAACTCAGGTTAGGTTTTATTTTACAGGTAAATTTGTATTTATTTTAGCTAGGTAGTTAGTAAATAGTTAATAACTATTTAGTAACTATTCTAACTAGTTAAAATAAATACAAACTTGCCTGTAAAATAAAAATAAACCCTAAGCTAGATACAATGTAACTATTAGTTATATTGTAGCTAGCTTAGGGTTTATTTTACAGGTAAGTATTTAGTTTTAAATAGGAATTATTTAGGTAATGATAGCAATTTTTATTTAGATTTATTTTAATTATATTTAAGTTAGGGGGTGTTAGGGTTAGGGTTAGACTTAGGTTTAGGAGTTAATACATTTAATATAGTGGGGGCGACGTTGGGGGTGGGAGATTAGGGGTTAATAAATTAAGGTAGGTGGCGGCGATGTTAGGGGCGGCAGATTAGGGGTTAATAATATTTAACTAGTGTTTGTGATGTGGGAGTGTGGCGGTTTAGGGGTTAATATGTTTATTATAGTGGCAGCGGTGTCCGGAGCAGCAGATTAGGGGTTAATAAGTATAATGTAGGTGTCGGCGATGTCGGGGGCAGCAGATTAGGGGTTAATAAGTGTAAGATTAGGGGTGTTTAGACTCAGGGTTCATGTTAGGGTGTTAGGTGTAAACATAAATTTTGTTTCCCCATAGGAATCAATGGGGCTGCGTTATGGAACTTTACGCTGCTTTTTTGCAGGTGTTAGACTTTTTTTCAGCCAGCTCTCCCCATTGATGTCTATGGGGAAATTGTGCACGAGCACCTAAAACCAGTTCACCGTAGCTTTCAGCAGTGCTGGTATTGGAGTGCGGTATGGAGCTCAATTTTGCTCTACGCTCACTTCTTGCCTGTTAACGCCGGATTTATGAAAATCTGTAATACCAGCGCTGTAGGGAAGTGAGCGATGACAATAACTTGCAAGTTAGTACCGCACCACTCTTACCGCAAAACTCGTGATCTAGCCGATTGTTTGGTAATGTTGATATCGTATAGCCGGTTAGGATTGGTATAAAGATGGATCCTGGGTAATTGAGAGAATTGGTGACCAGGGCAAATGGAAAAGAAGTTTTGTTAGATGAGTTTAATGTAGCCAAAGCAGTCCCACTCCTATATATATATTAGGTACACACATCACTTACATTCAACTAGTCAATCATTCTATGATGATACCATATGCACTTTATTTTTATATCTTATATGTACATATGTGTTTGGAGTAACAGGGAGCGATTAGTTTAGTTTAAGCATTCTTATGCGAATAGGAGAGAATGTCACATTATGAGCGAATACGTAATCAATGACATATTTGTATCAACGCCCACTATACTGACGACCACTACATACTGTTGCGCCGTGCCGCTCTAGCTGTTGCTTGGGACACGGCGCATGCTGTCTGCTCGTTGCCTAGGGGGGAGTCGGCTCCTCTCTGCGTGTGGCGGTGACGTCATCGCCACAAGCTTCCTCATTCAGAAGCCGTTCAAGATCTCCTGTGGCGCGAATCCGGTGCCTATGTAAGTAACTTCAGTTCTACCTATCACTGCCCAAGTATAGGTGTTACTTACTGTTCTCCTGGGTGTTATTGATTTTTATGCTGGAGTGTTATTTTGTTGCTGACCGCTCTGCCTGTTGACCCCTTAACTGCTTGATTGATATACTGTTGCTGATCCCTTGCTTGTCTGACCCCTCTGCCTGTTAACCCTTTAACTGCTGGATTGATATAATGCTGCTGAACTCTGCTTGTCTGACCACTCTGCCTGTTAACCCCTATTGCTCTGAATTGCCTTACTGTTGCCAAACCCTGCCTGCCTGACCATCCTAGTGGTTTACCTCTGGACTGCCTTACTATGGCTAAACCCTGCCTGTCTGACCATCCTAATGGTTTACCTCTGAACTGCCTTACTATTGCCAAACCTTGCCTGCCTGACCATCCTAGTGGTTTGCCTCTGGACTTCCTTGCTGTTGCCAGGTCCTGCCTATCTGACCTTTCTGGTGGTTTGCTCCATAACTACCTTTCTCTTGTTTCCTGCCTGTTACCGCCGAGGACTGTCCTGCCTGTGGTGAGTGCCGCTTACCTCACCTTCCAAACCTTTTCTACTCTGGGATATTCTATATCATTCCGGCTCGACGCCAGGGTAACAAGACTACTGGCCGAGTTTGGTCTGCTAGAGGAGTATCCCACGAGCATTACATTATACTTGGGCCATGAAGCCAGATGAGGTGGCATGAGCAGTTTATCTTCAGGGACACAGTTGCAGAATATGGATTCCAAGCTAGGGGCTATAACCGCTCAACTATCTTTACTAGTTACAGCGAAGAATACCGTTCCCTTTGTTGTACTACCAGTCTCTGCTTCTAGTGCTTCTTCCTCTGCTTCTGGAAGTATACCCCAGATACCATTGCCTGACAAATATGAAGGTACTACTGATTGCAGGGGTTTTCTTAACCAATGCAGGCTGCACTTCCGCAATGATCCTCACACCTTTCAGTCTCACTAGTCAAGGGTCACCTTTATCATTTCCTTACTGAAACACAAGGCCCTAGCCTGGGTCTCTCCCCTTTTGTAACAGAATGCTCCACTCCTGCATGATGCTGATGCTTTTATTTCTGCATTATCTTTTGTGTTTGGAAATTCTGGCCGTACCTCTGCTGCAGAATTTTCTCTCCTGGACATCCGCCAGGGCAATAGAACTGTGGCACAATTCGCCATCGAGTTTCGCACCTTGGCACTTGAAATCACTTTGGATGGCGGTGCTCTCAAGGCAGCCTCTAGAAGGAGTCTGCATGAACGCATCAAAGATGAACTCACTTATCGTGATGTTCCTACTTCTTTGGATGACTTTATAATGCTCTGTATCAGTCTGGTCTGTCTGGACTCTCGCTTCCAGGAGAGAGAAGCAGAGAGAGACAGAACAAGGAGGGTCCTTCCCTCCTGTCCTCCTATTCGTCCGGTTTCATCAGTATCCTCTATCCCTTCAACAGCTGCAGTTACCCAAGTGGAGGAACCCATGGATCTCTCCTCCTTCAAACCTTCAGAATCTGAAAGACAGAGAACAAGGAGATTGAGACTATGCTTTTATTGTGGATCTAACACCCACTAACTAAAGAACTGTGACATTCGGCCCGGGAAAAGCCAATGCTTAGAGGATAACACTGGGGTGCCTCTAAGCATGATCACTACTAAATTCCCTCATTCCACACAGATTCTGGTACCTGTAACCCTTACCTTCCTTCCGAATACTGTCCACACTCAAGTCTTCATTGATTGAGGGGCAGCTGGAAACTTTCTGGATCACCATTTGACGATTCAAGCTGGCTTGCCTCTTCTGCAGAAAAGACATTGGGGCCTATTTACTAATGTGCGAGCGGACATGATCCGATATTGCGGATCATGTCTGCCACATATCGGTAAATGCCAACAGCATACGCTGTTGGCATTTATCATTGCACCAGCAGGTCTTGTGAACTGATGGTGCAATACCGCCCCCTGCAGATTTGTGGCCAATCGGCCACTAGCAGGGGGTGTCAATCAACCCGATCATATTCAATTGGGTTGATTTCCCGTGATGTCTGTCCACCTTCTTCAGAGCAGGCGGACAGGTTATGGAGCACTGCTGCTTCATAACTGGTGTTTCTGGCGAGCCTGAAGGCTCGTCAGAAACATGGCCCTTCAAGCTCCATACAGAGCTTGATAAATGGGCCCCATTGTCTCAAAATAACTACACTGGATGGCACCCCCCTTGGTTCAGGGTTGATCCATTTTGAGCCAGAACCCCTAACCCTGACTGTGGGGTCCTTCATACGGAACAGCTGCGGTTCAAGGTCATTCATTCCCAAGCACAGCCTGTCATCCTTGGCCTTCCTTGGCTTCGTATAAACAATCCACAGTTCGACTGGGCTGAAGGACAACTAGCCTCCTGGGATACCTCCTGTTTCCATTCCTGCCTTGCTAAAGTCACTCCTCTGCTCCGCATCCCCATAGCCAGCATACAGACTCCTTCAAACCTTCCCTCCATATATACAAACTTTGCAGATGTGTTTGAGAAAAAAGCAGCCTACGTGCTACCACCCCACCGTCCGTATGAATGCAAAATTGACCTCTTTCCCGGAGCCCCACTCTCCAAAGCCGAAACCAAATCCATGGAGGAGTATATCTAAGAGAACCTAGCTAAAGGCTTCATTTGCCCTTCCTCCTCCCCTTTGCTGGGGCAGGCTTCTTTTTCGTCAGTAAGAAGGATGGTAGGCTCAGACTCTTGAACGATTACAGTGCTTTGAACAACAAAACTATCAAGAACTGCTATCCCATTCCTTTGATTACCGAGCTCTATGACTCACTCCAGAATGCTCGCTTCTTTACCAAGCTGGACTTGGGGGGCATACAATCTGATCCGTATCTTCCCAGGCCACGAATGGAAGACCGCCTTCAACACAAGATCAGGGTATTACAAATACTTCGTAATGCCAATTGGGCTGCATAATGCCACTGCAGTCTTCCAGGCATTTGTCAGCAATGTCTTCCGTGACCTCCTCAATCGCACTGTCATCGTCTACTTGGATGACATCCTTATTTTCTCTTCCACTCTGGAGGAGCATCATAAGCACGTGAGACAGGTACTTCAATGTCTCAGAGACAATTCTTTGGTAGCCAAACTCGAAAAATGCAAGTTTGACCAAGTTCAGATCCAGTTCCTTGGTTATGTTATCTCGAAAGTAGGTTTTGCCATGGATCCTGCTAAACTCACCGCAGTTTAAGAGTGGCCTCAACGTACTTCATTAAAGGAATTGCAGAGATTCTTGGGGTTCTCCAATTATTACCGCAAGTTTATAAAGAACTTTTCTCAAACAGTCGCTCCTCTCACGGAATTGACAAAACGGAACAAAGACTGTAAACATTGGCCCCCTGAGACCATATATGCCTTCACTCATCTTAAAAAGGCTTTCTGTTCTGCTCCTGTGCTCCGTCATCCTGACCCTGACCTACAGTTCACTTTAGAGTTTGATGCCTACGAAATAGGGGCTGGAACAGTTCTAACCCAAAGGGATCCTTTAACCTCCAAGTTGCACCCTGTAGCCTTTTTTTCCAAACGCTTTACTTCTACAGAGAGGAATTACGAAGTGGGTAATCATGAACTCTTAGCTATTAAGATGGCCTTGACTGAATGGCGTCATTGGTTGGAAGGCACCGTTAATGCCATTCAGATTCTCACCGACCACAAGAATCTGCTTACCTAGAGACTGCTCATCGACTCAATCCTCAACAGGCCAGGTGGGCCTTGTTCTTTTCCCGTTTTAGCTTTGTGGTCTCTTATCTTCCTGGGACCAAAAGCAAGAAGGCAATGCCCTTTCCCATCAGTTCCCTCACTCAAGTCATTGCTCTGAAGCTCCTATTGAACACATCATACCTCCCTCCTGTGTGGTTGCTCAATTGAATACCACCCTTCTTCAAAGACTGCAACGTGCCCAGTCTAGTAAACCTCCTGAAGCCCCTGTGGCTTCCGATATCTTATTTGTACCTCTGAACTTATGCACTCCTGTACTGTCCTGGGCTCATGACAGTAAACTCTCAGGACATCCTGGTGTTACTCGGACTTTTAAGCGTCTTTCCCAACATGTATGATGGCCTACTATAAAGCCTGATGCTCAGGATTATGTGAAAGCCTGCACAACTTGTACTGCCAACAAAACTCCACGATCCTTGCCTCCTGGCTTGCTCCAACCATTGTCCATTCCCAAACAATCATGGACACATGTAACTATGGACTTTATTGTGGACCTCCCCCCTTCTGACCAGCATACAGTTATTTGGGTTGTGGTGGATCGGTTCTCCAGACTGGCTCATTTTGTACCCCTAACAAAACTGCCTTCTGCTCAAGAATTATCATCTCTTTTTCTCCTGCATGTGGTACGACTTCATTCACCTGCATTCCTGTGAATATTGTTTCTAACAATTCATCTATACCTTTTGGAGAGCCTTTTGCAAGTTGATTGGAACCACTGTTTCCTTGTCTTCTGGTTACCATCCTCAGACCAATGGACTAACTGAGAGAGTAAACCAGGATCTTGAGGCTTATCTTAGAGCATTTGTCAACGCCCTTCATACCAACTGGTCCGATTTGTTACCCCTAGCGGAACTGTCAAGAAACACTCATTGGCATTCTTCTCTTCGATGTTCTTCATTTCAAGCCACAGCAGGGTATCAACCTTGTGTCTTCCCTCTTTCTGCTCAGTTCACTGGGGTTCCTGCTACAGATCAACACGTTACTGAACTCACCACTCATTGGCAACGTATTCGCTCTCAGCTACGTTCAGCCGTCTCTAGATATAAAATGTTTGCTGATCATCATAGAGCGTCTGCACATGCTATCTCTATAGGTGAACGTGTTTGGGTCCCTACTCGACATATTCGTCTACGTCAACATATGTCACAAATAGGTTTATTGGTCCTTACAAAGTCCTTAAAGACTGTCTCCTGTTACCTACAAAGTGGCCTTGCCCAAAACCCTGTGCATACACCCAGTCTTCCACATCTCACTACTCAAGCCTTGCATAAAGAATAGTCTAAAAAAACAAGACAAGAAGAAACAGATGCGCCACATGGCCCAATATTGTCTGATCCAGAGATATAATAATAGTGTATATGGCTACACTCACATATGTTATAGCACTCCAGATAGTGCAGTAGGAGCAGTCTGGGATCTATAACAGTCACCCAGAAGACCGACCTCCTAAGATAGATATATGATCTGTGATTGAAATATACAAAAGGCAATATACAAAAGACACAAAGGTGCCTATATGGCCTAGTACAGTTTAGCTAAGGAAAATGAAAACAGATGGTATAATATGCACTCACATTTGTTGTAGCATCTCCATTGATGCTAATAGAGCAGGATGGGATCAATTCAGTCACCCAACAGACTTGTTCAAGGGCAAACAGGAGACTCCAAACCTCCAGGGGATCCAGGAGGCCAAACAATTGATCCAAAATGATTCAAATATAGGCAGCAAGTGTTTAAAAGTAATGAATTACTTTATTAAAACAAGGTTAAAAACAAGCAACGCGTTTCTCAGTCAGTGGCTGTTTCATCAGGCTTAATAAAAATAGTTACAAAACACTTGCTATATATACCAAACAAATTAATTAAAATAATTAGCAACACTTGTTGTAGGTGTGGCCTAAGATGACCGTTAGCACTGTTGTAGCCAATCAGACTAATTTAACAGAATATTACATACATATATCAACATTGTAAACAAAGCATCATACCATCATGTTTCATAAATCAAATGGATAAGTAATTGATATATTGTACACTAACCGTGTAACCCCTATACAAACGTGTCCAGAAGCAGATCATCATATAATTATAACAACCTACTACAATAATATTCATAAGTAGATCAATATATTTAATAATATGTATAGTCGTAGTCTAAGTAGCTTATTTCCAATCAGAAAGCAAGTTCAATTGCCCTATTATGTAAGGGTGTATTTTAAACTCTTTAGGCCGAGTAATCTTATTTTACTTACTCAGTAAGTCACAGACTTTAATAGCGTTGTATATTTAAAAAAAAAAGTGAAAGTGTCCCATTAGGTGTGAGAGTATAAACTAAATCTAAAAGCATATATGGAATCTCCTAAATCATTAACAATTTCCCTTTATATATTGTATCTTATAGATCACTCCGATCTCCACTTTACTAACACTTGCATAGTGGAGAAAATTTAAGAGATTCCATATATGCTTTTAGATTTAGTTTTTACTCTCACACCTAATGGGACACTTTCACTTTTTAGTTGCATCACCTTAACACACTAGTCTATCTAACATCAATTATATTAACAATTATAAACCCTTTATTTCACTTATAATGTTACTTTTGTGACTTGGTCTTTGTGTCACTCTAGCAATTAACAATTATACACAATACACTATGGTTCACATATAATGTGTAGGGACATATTTTACACTATCTATAGTACGAATAATTAAATTTCATACTTTCAAGGATTTATATTATGACTTGCTTTTATTACACTTATATATATCTTCCTCTGACTCCATTATTTTGATTTATTTTTTATATCAATAGATTTGGGTAAACACCTTCTCAACATAAGTTTATCCATCTAGGACACGCATGGGTTTCCTACTTATGTATGTTAATGACCGGCTATTACACATTATTCATGAGAACAATAATGACAAATACGACTGTTCATAATTGCAGGCACTTATCACATCTAGAGTGATTAAACATAGAATTGAGACTGACTATAGCTGGTAATACAGGTACGATATAATGACGAGTTGTGCTAATATCGTGTCATGTATGTATAGTGTTAATGCTGATATCTGTATCTTCATTTGACCCTTCAGGAGTTGATATAAATTCTCTAATATTGACTGCGCTTTATGTAGATTAGTATGTCAGTACGGAAAAATTTTGACAGCTTGACCAACATCCGCCCTTTACCTGACGATTCTGCTAGTACCCTATAGGATTATATCTTTCCGTATACGTTACACTACAATTTGCCAAGTGTTAGTCTCGCTCACAATTGGTGGGAAGTTCGTTGCCGATATTAGATACTATTGTTTTAGTTCATTGACAATCGGCTTAACACTCCCCCCTCCCTTAGGACGTCCATCATCTTTCTTCCTATTGTCGATGACAACGTCCCCTTACTAGACCAATGATAGCCATCTACAGAGGTGATTGACATGTCAGTACCAGACATGTGCAATAGAGTTAGACGGATGCCACCAATTTGAAATATACAACGCTATTAAAGTCTGTGACTTACTGAGTAAGTAAAATAAGATTACTCGGCCTAAAGAGTTTAAAATACACCCTTACATAAAAGGGCAATTGAACTTGCTTTCTGATTGGAAATAAGCTACTTAGACTACGACTATTTATTATTAAATATATCGATCTACTTATAAGTATCATTGTAGTAGGTTGTTATAATTATATGATGATCTGATTCTGGACACGTTTGTATAGGGGTTACACGGTTAGTGTACAATGTATCAATTACTTATCCATTTGATTTATGAAACATGATGGTATGATGCTTTGTTTACAATGTTGATATATGTATGTAATATTCTGTTAAATGAGTCTGATTGGCTACAATAGTGCTAACAGTCATCTTAGGCCACACCTACAACAAGTGTTGCTAATTATTTTAATTCATTTGTTTGGTATATATAGCAAGTGTTTTGTAGCTATTTTTATTAAGCCTGATGAAACAGCCACTGGCTGAGAAACGCGTTGCTTGTTTTTAACCTTGTTTTAATAAAGTAATTCATTACTTTTAAACACTTGCTGCCTATATTTGAATCATTTTGGATCAATTTTTTGGCCTCCTGGATCCCCTGGAGGTTTGGAGTCTCCTGTTTGCCCTTGAACAAGTCTGTTAGGTGACTGAATTGATCCCATCCTGCTCTATTAGCATCAATGGAGATGCTACAACAAATGTGAGTGCATATTATACCATCTGTTTTCATTTTCCTTGGCTATACTGTACTAGGCCATATAGGCACCTTTGTGTCTTTTGTATCTTTCCATCACAGATCATATATCTATCTTAGGAGGTCGGTCTTCTGGGTGACTGTTATAGATCCCAGACTGCTCCTACTGCACTATCTGGAGTGCTATAACATATGTGAGTGTAACCATACACACTATTATTATATCTCTGGATCAGACAATATTGGGCCATGTGGCGCATCTGTTTCTTCTTGTTTTTTTAGACTGCTGTTCCTGGATCTAGGCCGGGAACATCACAGATTGCTGCCTCCATCGATTATTCGAACATCATAAGAGACTTTCACATATCTACATATACTGTAGATTTAAGTATCTATGGTTATCTACTATTGTCTCTCTATATATATTTTTTTACAAATTGTGCCATATATTGCCATTGTATCACACAAACTGTTGCTCTAATTCTTAACAAAATAGCTTGCATAAGAATAATATTGGGTACATTGTATATAGCCTACTGTGGCAATTGAGTGGATAGATCCACATTTTAAATAACTCCTTAGTGTATCAGTTGAGATTTGTAACAACAGTATATTGTATTGCTTTAATAGCAAGGGTGCCCCCTATTTAATCAGTTTTTACATCAAGAATAGATATACCCGGCTCCGATCTCCTCCTCCTCCGCTCCTGGTCTGTGGTGACCCTGAATATGAGGTTGCTAAGATCCTAGACTCCAGATACAGGCGCAGACAACTGCAGTATTTAGTACATTGGAAGGGTTACTCTGTGGTGGATCGTTCCTGGGTTCCTGCCCATGATGTGCATGCTTCATCTTTGGTCTCTAGATTCCATGCTGAGAGGGGGGCTATGTTGCGCCGCACCGCTCTAGCTTTTGCTAGGGACGTGGCGAATGCTGTCTGCTCGTTGCTTAGGGGGGAGTCGGCTCCTCTCTGCGTGTGGCAGTGACGTCATCGATGCAAACTTTCTCATTCAGAAGCCGGTCAGGATCTCCTGTGGCACAAATCTGGCGCATATGTAAGTAACTTCAGTCCTACCTGTCACTGCCCAAGTATAGGTGTTACTTACTGTTTGTTTGACCACTCTGGGTATCCATATTTTCCTTATATCATCTAGAATAGTAAACATTTTTAGATTGTTCAACAAAGAAACAGGATCATCAAAATTATAATTACAATTAAGTGTTTTCCTGTTTACAAAACAAAAGCAAACATACTAGGCAATGGATCCTCCACTGATAGAGATGTGCATAGTTATACACAAAATTAGAAGAGTGAAACAGGGTTTAAGAGGGTCACAACCTGCATGAGAGGCTTGGCCACTGAGAGAGTTAGAGAGGACCAGAATGTGAAGTTTGGGTGAGATAGACAAGGGATACCCTCCTACTCTTGAACCTATGCATTCTGTGCAACATTTGCCTCTTGCAAGACCTATAGCTATTTAAATACTGTAGTAAAGGATTTTTCTTCAGGGGTGTTTAAATAGTGTTGTGGTTATGCTTAACACAACCAAGCTGCATTGCTCTTAAAGACATCCTGAAGGATAACCTAGAGGCCCTGCCTTATACTAATTGGCCCATATCTGGTAGGGCCAAGTGTCTGTGCTCTCGTGTTACAAGTTGTAAGTGAAGTTTTTCTGCTCAAGCGCAAATATTGCTCGAGTGCAAGTTATCAAAATAGAAAGTTAACTGAGTTCTTTTTTAAAAACTTACCAGAAACCTACAAGGTTCATGTAAAACAAATGCAAATCACTAATGCATTCTCCCTTTAGCAGCTCTATCCCTTACATTACAGGTGTTTGCATTGATACCATTGTATAGTGTGATATGAAAAATACTATTTAAATGTGTGAAACTAATCTTGTCACTTCCAAAACAATAGCAAAACTTGTAAATTAATTAATTATTCATTTGACCTGGGACACTATGGATGTATAGTGCATGTTTGTAGGATGTGTTATTTATATGCATTATACTGTAAAATTGGTCATTAAACAAATTTTCAAACCTAATTTATTTGCTCCAGGGTACGGCGCTGGTCGTTAAGGTAAAAGTAAAAATAATGAATTTAGTTATGAAGTGTGTTTTTCACAAGAGTTATTAATTTTACCCAAGTAGGAAGGAAATTTAAGAAGAAATCTACAGTTCTATATTTAGTAAAAAGCAGCCAATGAAGTAAGTAAGTAAGTAAGACGTCCAACGATTCAGTGTTTACTTGGAATCGATCCAGAAATATCGCAATTATCCTGCAGGACGGAAGCTTTTTCTATTGCTTCATCATAAGTGAGTATGAGAAATGTATACGCGGTAAATTGACTTCTTGTGAGCGCGCACTGAGTGAAAATCTATGACGAAGCCTGCCAATCAACTCTTTTAACAACACCCTATAATGACATGCAGGGCAGTACAACCCACTCAGCACATCGCTGAAGCACGATACCTCACAGAAGGTGGAAAAATTATATTTAAATGACAGGTAATTAAATGTTAATTATTTATTTTACAACTTTTTTTAAAAAAAATAATAATTCGGTTTTAATTTATTAACTCTCAGGTATTGATTTTTGTACAGTAGTGTTACCATCATTTACCATCATTTTAAGTTATAAGGTGGCAAATACTGCTACAATTAGCTAAAAAAAAACTAATGTTAATAACCTCATAGTCAAAGAGTTATTGTTTTTGTTATAGCAGTTCTTTTCTGTGGATATCATCTATATTTAATGTAAAGCACTGTATTCCAATGTATAAAGTGACATGCATTTAAGTTTAAGTGATTCATGCTTACGGCATTTTCTAGACAATTTGGTTCCCAGAGCAAAATTCCAAACTGTGCCCCCACCCCAAATACTGATGCATTCCACTGGGGACCATAGTACACTGTGGGCTAGATTACAAGTGGAGTGCTAACTGCGCTAGCGTTAAACCTTTTGTCTGGTTGTGCTGGTAAAGTAAAAAGTTATCGTTCCATCACTAACCCAACTTGCGCAAAAAGTCGAACTTACAATATCTCTAGTTCGATAACTTACTGCCCCATAGAAGTCAATGGACCAAAAAAGTTTAAAAAAACCTAAGACCCTTACTGTAAGAAACCCCTAAACAGCCACAAAGCCCACCGCAAAGTCCCCACTACAGTATTAACCCCTAATCCACCACAACCCTACATTGCAAAATCTATAATACACTATTAACCCCTAAACTGCCAGCCACCCACCAAAAAGTAAAACACTACAATATTAACCCCTAAACTGCCAGTTCACCACCTCAAGATAACCCACTAACAACTAGCCCTACCTTTAACAAAAAAAGACTAACTACCTTTAAAAAAAATTTTTTTAAAACTTACCTGTGAAATAAAGAAATAAAAAATGTTTACCTTTTAAAATGCTAAAACCTAACATTACTATTTAAATAAATAAAATAAAAAATGTACGGGGGGCGGGGTTTGGCCGTAGCTAAGATGGCTGCATAATCCCATAGCTGGGGAGCACCAGTTCCCTATATACAGCCACAAAATGAGTTAAAATGGTTTAAAACCATACAGGAAGTTATGGAATTACCAGCTTAAGTAACAAGGAACGGTTGGAGAGCTTTGACCGATAACGATCGGTCATTTCTATGTTATATTCAGAGGAAGGGATGGCGTAGCATGATCCGGAGCGACAGAGATAGAGCCTGATGATTAACAAAACCGGACCGAAGGCAAGCTGTTATACTGCTATATAAAATGTCAACAGACCAAAAAACGGTCACATAAATACCACAAAGCTGAGAATACAAGCGGCGATGATACCTGCAACACGGCTCGTATAACAGCTAAACGGATCTCATATCAGGTAGGCCGCAAAATGGCAACCATATAATTTATATGCAAAATAAAAGAAAAAGGGAATCAACTGCAAAGTACAAAGAGCTGTGTAAATTGAAAATAGACAAAAGCTTATATTCATATAGAGTCAGTAACAATACTGCTATAGCTAAATGATATAAGGTGTGACACCAGTGGGGAAAATAATACAGCAGGCGGTAAAAATGTCTCTTACAGGCTCCACATACAGATTAAGCCTTATATATCACATAGTGAAAAATACTGGACTACATCATTGTGGCCGCAAAAAAAAGCTACCAAGCAACAGAAGCTGTTAAAAATGCAGGCAAAAGAACATCCTGTGAACTCTTTTTTTTAAATAACAGAACATAGTAGATCCTCTCCACCAAAAGACAATAGAGGAATCAATACCCCTACATACCCTATGGAGAAAGAACCCTCTCAGAATACTGAACCATCCCCTCAAGTGCCATTAACCTCGCTATCTTCCTTGGCATCAAAGCAAGATATTGCTGACATTGTCAGGACATGTATGAGTGAAGAGATGGTGGAAATCAAGCAAGATATTCATACGCTAGGCTTCAGGGTGGAAGCCCTGGAGGACCAGACAGACACGGTTAGAGAAGAGATGACTGACATACAAGAACAAATTATTACACAGCAATCCACTATAGAAGATCTTAATGATAAGATAGAGGATCTTGAAAATAGGGGTCGCCGTAAGAACATATGCATTAGAGATATCCCTGAATCGGTCCTACCTAAAGAATTCTACACCTGTTTGGCTGCACTATTTGCTCATTTGAAAGGGGCACCACAACCAGTTGATATCCCATGGGACAGAGCCCACAGGGCGTTAAGGCAAAAGCCCCCTTACACGGCTCCCCCTAGGGATGTTATTATGAAGTTTAAAAGTTTCTGGATAAGGAAGAGATCCTCACATTATCTAGGAAAAATGAACCAGTATCTTTTAGAGGGACAGTGCTACAATGTTTTGCTGATCTCGCACCCAGGACCCTACAATGGTCGAAGAGAACTGGCAGACTAAACTATTACGAGACAAAAAAATATTGTATAGATGGGGCATCCCATTTCATCTATATGTTCTGCAAGACAACAAACGGCTGGTATGCAAAAAGCCTGCGGATGTACCGGTGTCACGGATACTGGGCTGCAGGGTCTGAACCCTTGCCCCCTGTCATGGGTACGAGACAGTTAAGGCCCCCCAACCCCCTACAACCTCACTCCTGTTGTTTCTCAGTGGTTTTGGGCTCCTCAGAGCAACCACCATCTCTGGAGACTGTTTGTTTGCTTTGTGTTGGCTTGTTTTTTTGTTTAGAGAAGAGTTGGTTTATGACCAGGAAAACCCTCCTAGGCTTTGTGTTATCAAGATGAGCTGTGTGTATAAAAGTAGTGTATGTTTTACAATAAAATCAGTTCTTATTTTCACCACCAACTGAAGATCTTGCCGGATGGAGCAGTACCATGGGCTCCGGAAGGAAGAATTGAGAACGTTGCTGCAGACTAGAGGGAAAGTCGCTGACAACAAGACAAAGGCAGTGCTCGTAGCCAAACTGATGGAGGACGATTGGGCTAGAGAACAGGCTGGTGGGTCAGACAGCGACCAAAGTAGAGGACAGCCCAGTACAGCCTCCACTCCAGGGACTACGACATCCGACAAACAGCGGCAGGTAAAGTGGCAACTGGCTCTCTTTAGACCTAACCCCCCCAAGGAGATCATTACTCGGATAGTGACTGACGCCAACAAGATACACATGTTGGAGCTTCAGAAGTCTATAGGGGAGGTCATGCCGGATCCCCTGAACCCACCTTCCCGGCCCAAGAAACTACCTCACTGGGCTTTCCGAACCTTCCAGGATGATGGGAGAAAGGATATCGACCGCTACCTACAGCTGTTCGAGACCCAGTGCCGGATGCATTGGGTCACTAATGTCGATAGGGTTACTATCTTAATTGGGAAATTATCCGGTAGGGCCCTGGAGGCTTTCCACACTGTCCCCTCCGAAGATCAAGGCAACTATGACCGGGTGAAGGAGTGCATCCTTGCTCGGTACGGACTCACCCCGGAGGCTCACCGGCTAAAATTCTGGGGACTACACAGATAAGAGGATCAACCATATACCGAGTTTGCCCACCGCTTAGCTAGATCCTTGAACTCCTGGGTTACTGGGTGCCACATCACAACCCTAGACAAAGCTGTTCAACTCATCCTCCTGGAGCAGTTCTAGAACCGCACCCCAGCAGAGATAAGGGACTGGGTAAAAGACAAGGGACCCAGAACAGCTGACCAAGTCGCCGCCCTGGCCGATCAGTATGTGGCTGCCTGGCACCAGGCGGCCACAGACCCCCGGCCAGCAACCCGCTCCGCTCCAGCCCCAGCTCGACCCCCAACGGTCTTTCAGCAGCCCCAGACCTGGCCGTCCCCTGTTTACTCGGCTGGGAGCATCAATTCCCGGGGGTGTTATGGGTGTGGACACCCAAGACATGTTATACGGAACTGCCCAGCCAGACAACGAAACCCCCCAGCCCAGCCGCCAAGGAACCCTGTCTCAACCTCGTGGGGGTCTCCTCAAGCCTGCACCTATCAGGCCGCTGCCCATCGTGCTCATACCGCGAGCTCCGACCCCTATGCTGAGTGGACAGGAGAAGAAGTGGGTGTCTTGCACCATGTCAGCTCAATGGAACAAGACAACTGACAACAACACCGGCAAGTTGTCTGGGTCAACGGGCAGGCGGCTCAAGGAATGAGAGATATGAGGGCCACCGTTTCTTTGATCCAACCTCACCTTGTTCCCCCCTCAGGCTGCACTGGGCGCACCCTCGCTGTGGGGGTAGCGGGAGGTGAGATCCTCAGGATTCCTACAGCCTGGGTAATTTTGGAGGGGGTTATGCACCACATCCCTGCCAAGGTCCTGTTGGGAAACGACTTTGGCCACCTTGTGTCCGCCTATGTGGGGGATGCCTCTCCGGATACCTGCCCAGTGACTACCCGCCAGCAGGCCAGATGCCAAGCCACCTCAACAACTCTGGGGACCCAGGTAAGACCTACCCCCCTGACTCCTACCTTTCCCCGACTGCCCATCCCCACTAACCCCGAACTTACTGACACACCCTCCTGGGCAACCCCCTCTGACTTCGCTAAAGAAACCTTGAGCGACCCCACCCTAGCCCCTTAGCCTCGTACTGAAGAAGTTTCGGTCCAACCTACTGAACATAGGGCATGACATCCCCTTAGCCGGCCACTTAGGAAAGCAAAGGACCTACCACCGCTTGACTCAAACCTTCTTCTGGCCAGGCATTACAGCGGATATTAAGGAATACTGTAAATCCTGTGAGGTTTGCCAGAAGGTAGGAAAGACGGGTGACCATACGAAAGCTCCCCTTCATCCCCTGCCCATTATTGAGGAACCCTTTAGCCGAGTGTCAGTAGACATTGTGGGGCCATTAGCTCGGCCCAGCCCCTCAGGGAAGAAATACATCCTTACAGTGGTGGACTATGCCACCCGATACCCCGAGGCAATCCCCTTGGCCAATATCAAGGCGGAAACCATAGCAGATGTGATGCTCCGTATATTCACCAGGGTAGGCTTCCCTCTGGAAGTGGTTTCCGATCAGGGAACGCAGTTCACTGTGGAAATCACTCAACAGTGAGTTGTGCGGGATTAAACCCCTGCGCAGCGCCCCTTACCATCCCCAGTTGAATGGGCTTTGTGAGAGGTTTAACGGGACCCTAAATCAACTGCTTCGGACGTTCTCGGCCACTCACAAGGACTGGGAGAGATTCCTGCTGCACCTCCTCTTTGCATATCGAGAGGTGCCTCAGAAATCCACTGGGTTTTCCCCCTTTGAACTTCTATATGGTTGAAAGGTTAGGGGCCCGCTAGATTTGGTACGAGCCCACTGGGAGGGAGCCACTGGGGGGAAGAGCATTCTGTTGTGGAGTACATACTCCAGCTCAGAGACCAGCTGAAGGACCTGGCTGCCCAGGTATACGAGAACCTTCAAGCCTCTCAGCACAGGCAGAAGCGATGGTACGATCGCAATGCCCGTACCCGAACCCTGATCGTGGGACAGAAGGTCCTCGCTCTGATGTCTTTCAAAACCGACAAGCTACAGGCCTCTTGGCAAGGACCTTACCGGGTTGTGGAACAACTGAACAACACCACATACCTGGTAGCAAAGTGTGGTCAGATGAAAGGATCCGTCGGACCTTTCATGTGAACATGTTAAAGGCATACATAGAGAGACCCAGAGATGTGGCCGCTATCTGTGCGCCGGCAGTGGAGGACTCTGAAAGTCTTCCAATGCCAGAGCTTCCCAGACCTACTGACACCCCCAGGGGGTGGATGACATATCCCTAGACGATAGGTTAGAGCCCCGACAGAAAAGGCAGGTCCGGCGACTCTTGGAACAAAGAAGTGACATGTTCTCTACTGTCCCTGGGTTTACCACCACAGCCATCCACCGGGTGGAGACCCCGGGACAGACCCCCCTGCGACAGGCTGCCTACAGGGTCCCAGAGGCCGTCAGGGACAGTATGCACCGGGAGCTCCGGGGAATGTTGGACCTCGGTGTCATTGAACCATCCAACAGTCCCTGGGCCTCCCCGGTAGTGTTAGTACCCAAGAAGGATGGAACTACCCGGTTCTGCGTTGACTACCGTAGACTCAATGACAGAACCACCACTGACACCTATCCCATGCCCTGAGTAGATGACCTGTTAGATCAAATTGCCCGGGGCCACTTCCTGACCACCCTCGACCTATGCAAGGGTTATTGGCAAATCCCCCTCGACCCTGAGTCCGTCCCCAAGTCTGCCTTCATCACTCCCTTCGGCTTATACCAGTTTAAGGTCATGCCGTTTGGAATGAAGAACGCCCCAGCCACTTTCCAAAGAATGGTAGACCACCTGTTGGATGGCCTCCAGGAGTATGCCTGTGCATACCTGGATGACATTGCCATCTATAGAGAGACCTGGGAGGACCATCTGGTCCACCTAGGCGTTGTCTTAGATCGTCTTCGAGCCGCCGGCCTAACCTTGAAGTCAGATAAGTGTACCATTGGGCGCTCGGAAGTTCAGTACTTAGGCCACCGAGTCGGCTGCGGTAAGCAGTGAACCGAGCCGGCCTAAGTCGAGGCAGTGGCTAACTGGCCCACCCCCAGGACCAAAACCCAAGTCCTTGCCTTTCTGGGTACTGCAGACTACTACCGGAGGTTCGTCCCTAATTACAGCACCGTCGCCAAACCCCTGACTGACCTGACCCGTAAACGACTTCCCCGACAGGTCCTGTGGTCCCCCGAGTGTGAAAAAGCCTTCCAGAGTCTTAAGTCTGCCTTAATCTCTGCCCCAGTACTAGCCGCTCCTAACCCAGCCAAATGTTTTTCTGTCCACACAGATGCCTCCATGTTCGGTTGGGGGCCATACTAAGCCAGGCGGACGAGAAAGGACAGGACCAGCCCGTTGCCTACATCAGTCGCAAACTGCTACCCCGAGAAGTAGGCTACGCGGCGGTTGAGAAGGAGTGTCTGGCGCTGGTATGGGCTTTGAAGAAGTTGCAGCCCTACCTATATGGGAGACCCTTCACCAGCCTTACTGACCACAACCCCCTAGTATGGCTCAACCTGGTTTCTTGGGACAAAGGGAGACTGTTGAGGTGTAGCCTAGCCCTGCAGCCATTTAACTTTGACATCCAGTACCGACCGGGAAAGAGCAATGGGAACGCTGATGGACTTTCCCGGTGGACTGAAGTGGCATAAGCTCCTCGGACATCCCCAGGCCGACCCGTGTGTGGATCTAGCCGGGTCTGCCGAACTGGAGGGGGGGAGTTGTCACGGATACTGGGCTGCAGGGGCTGAACCCTTGCCCCCTGTCACAGATACCAGACAGCTAAGGCCCCCCAACCCCCTACAACCTCACCCCTGTTGTTTCTCAGTGATTTTGGGTTCCTCAGAGCAACCACCATCTCTGTAGAATGTTTGTTTGCTTTGTGTTGGCTTGTTTTTGTGTTCAGAGAAGAGTTGGTTTATGACCAGGAAAACCCTCCTAGACTGGCCAGGCTCCTGGAACTCCCAGTCGGCCGCCTCACAACGGACACCCGCCTAACCCCTCTCAGGCTGGCCAGGCTCCTGGAACTCCCGGTCGGCCACAGGACAGCAGAACATCTGCTAAATTTACCCCTGGCCGCTCCAGCAGCCCTTTGCCCCAGAGCTCCGCTCTTTTGGGGATTTGTAGTCCCTAGTGAGGACAATTACTGAGGTAATTATCGGAGGGGAGCTCCTTTGGGAACTGGGGTTTTTGGACACCCCTAAACCCATAACTTCAACGGACTGTAACTCTGGTTCCCGGTAACGAATTATGCTGATTTTTGGATTGTGGCATCTGGGGACCGAGAGCTTTAAAATGACATCCTGGAAGTGCTGCTGCCCCTGTGTCCTGGGATTCTGTGTGACTGTGGCTGCTATGGAGGTGCCAGTCAGTCTGGAGGGGCGGGAATGGCGGGAAAATTGTGGGATTGTCCTTTGTGTTATCAAGATGAGCTGTGTGTATAAAATGAGTGTATGTTTTACAATAAAATCAGTTCTTATTTTCACCTGAATGCTAGTCTGTCTAGTAATTTAGGTGGGCTCCAGCTAGAATCACTTTCCTGGGCTACAAAGAAATCACTTTCCTGGGGTACATAGCCACTTGTTCCAGGCAGAGGAAGGACCCGGTTGGCGGCGCTACCCAGTCGGGGTAACGGGATATCCGTCACAACTGGGTTTTTGCAATTCTCTGAATCTGGATCCCCCAGAAATAAGAGGACCAATCCATAAAGAGAGACCTCCAAAACACTAGGAACGCTTTACATGACTTATTGCTGATAGAATATAAGACCACCACAACTAAATTTAAACAACACTTTTTCTACGAAGGTAATAGGGCAGGCAAATTACTGGCGAGGGCCCTCAAAATCAAAAAACAAAACATTTGTTCATGAAATAAAAACACCTAAAAACACAAAAGTATATTCCACCAAAGATATCCTAACCCAATTTGAGGAATACTATGCACAACTATATAACATCTCACAAGTGGATACAGACACACCAACTATCACAGAAATGCAAAATTATACAGAATACCTCTTCCTACACTAGAGAAATAACAAATAGCGGATCTAGAGACCCCAATCACTTCTGAAGAGATCAAACTAGCAATTTATGATCTTAATCCAGGTAAAAACCCTTGCCCAGATGGCTTCTCCACCTAATATTATTGTAAAGTAATAGGAATTATTTGTGAACCTCAGCTGCTGAAATGTAAAAATATGTTTGTGTAGCTGTGAGATAAGAGGAAAATAACATAAATTACCCCACAGAGTAATTTTGAGATTCCCAGAATCACAGAAGCTGTTTAGTAAAGGGCTGGTATAAATTATTGATCTATGGCTGACACATGTGACAGAAGTCACTGAAAATTACAGCAGATCAAAATATGCTAACCAACCACATCAGTGTTAACACAGGTTCATATATGAGGATAACTACAGATATATAAGCTGCATGGTTCAGAAACAGTTAATACACTTCCATAAAGGCTGTATTGGTATGGGCACAAGATTGCAATATATGAAACTTTGCATATTAAAGAATATATAACATTAAATGAGGTGTAAGGTACTGAAACAGTTATATGCACAACAACAAAGGCTGTGTTGGTAAGGCACAAGATCGTTTTATATGTTATAGTAGCAATATTCATATTAACAGTTCGAATTAGGAGAGAGATAATACAAGCTGTGCACAACAATGAAACACTGCAGTTAAGAGGTAAGAGCGATACCTGTAGATTGAAGTTTGAGGAGTTCCATAGTCTGAAATGGAGATGCGGTTAGAAGCTTAGAGATGGCGTGTGACGTCACCGCACTTGACTTCCGGTATTGAGCTGAGTAGCGCAGGCTACTGACAGGAACAGACAGAGTAGGACGTAGTCCGCTGGAAAGGATCAGAGAGGTGGAGTAGCTAGGATGCGACTTCACTGCTGCTAAAATTGCTACAGGGAAATAATACCAAGCAATGGATGTAGCAAGGTGTGCCATTATATAGGCAATAGGCGGAGGAGGCAACCAATGAAAAGGAAAAGTGTCAATTAGGCAAACTGCAGGTTGAGAGTAATAGGAAATGTAGGATATTAGACAGTTTGCATGACAATTATAAAAAGTTTGCCTCAACCTTAATACTGTACCTCCTTCAAATTTTTAACAAAGTAGACAAGAATAATCCATTCCCTCCGAATATGTTAGAGGATACTCCTCAAAATTTTAGGCCCAGTTCCCTTTTAAATGTAGATGTCAAATTGTTTGCAAAAATATTGGCTTGAAGGATAAACACATTTCTTCCACAATTAATTCATGTAAATCAGGTAGGCTTTACCCAACATAGAGAGGCGAGGGATAATACTACGACCAAAATATTAAATCTATTAGAATAGTCACAAACATATAAAATCACATAATTTTTTTTTAGCAATGGATGCCGAAAAGGCCTTTGATAAGTTAAACTGGGCCTTTTTAAAAAGTACACAAAAAAAGTGGCACGATTTGGAATGGGAAACAACATGATTGATAAAATATTTACACTATATAACTCCCCTACAGCTAAGTTTAGACTCAATGACTCACTTTCAAGTAAATTCTCAATTCATAACAGAACTCGACAAGGCTGCCCTATGCTGCCTCTGTTGTTTGTATTGACTATGGAAGTCATGGCAGCAGCCCTTAGACATAACCCTGACATAAAGGGCATTACGGTCCAAGATACCCAATATAAGCAAGCTCTATATGCTGATGATGTCATACTGTCCCTTACATCCCCAAAGCAATCCCTAGAGGCACTAAGAATTGAAATGGACAACTACAGTAGATTCTCAAACTTTAAAATTATCTCTTCCAAATCAGAGATGATGGGGGTACACATTCCTAAATCAGAGCTCCAGGAGATTATGGACAAATATAAATATAAAATTCAGGCCTTATCTATAAAATATCTAGGTATCCAGATTTCACACAATCCGCAAACACTTTTTCAGCAAAATTATCAAACTCTATTAAATGAAGTCCAATTAGAGCTAAATAGCTGGGAAAATAAAAACCTGTCATGGTTGGGAAGAATGGACTATTTTAACACACATTCTCTATAAGTTCCAAACATTACCTATGCCACAATCCTACCTTAATGTTTTGCAAAACGCTGTCAACATGTATATTTGGCATAAAAAAAGCCCAGAATCTCAAAAAAAAGAATGTACGGTACTAGAAAAAATGGAGGCCTTGGCGTACCATGCTTAACGTACTACAGACAGGCACCTATTCCTAATAGATTGATTGATTGGTGCAAACATGGAGAAAACAAAGAATGGGTTTAACTAGAACAACAACTTGCTGGCTGTGTGAATCTGGGTGGGATATGCTGGATCAATAAAATACATAGGAACCTAAATAAGACCCTACCTCAATAAATACAGGAAACACTCAAAATCTGGGATCAGACCTCTAATAAATCCACTGGCATTTCCTCAAACCTCTCCCCACTAACTCCGATTATGAGTAACCCTGAGATCCCAATAAGGGGATCACTAGCCCTAACAGACGCCTCATCCATCAATTCGCTAACACCTTTTTATAACATATTACACAACCGTAAATTGAAAACTAGAGAAGAGCTGTCAGAACTGGTTCCACTAACTATGAACAACTGGTTCACACACCAACAACTTACACATTTTTTGAACCATAGTCCTCACAAATCTAAACTAACTAGACCGCTCACTTTGTTTGAAAACATATGTTACTCCCAAATCCCCACCAGGGGAGGTCTGTCAGTACTGTACAAATTATTACTTGAACATCATTCTAGTTCACTGCCAGCATACTGTAAAGTATGGGAAACAGAACTGCACAGAGAGATTACTCAAAAAGAATGGAAAGTATTTTTTGTTAATATGGGTAAATCTCCATCCTCAATAAGCATTACCGAAACAAATCTTAAACTGTTATATAGATGGTACCTTACACCAAACAGACTCTCGAAAATATACCCTAATATATACCAAATACGTGTTGGAGAGGATGTGGCGAAGGGGGGACACTAACACATATATGGTGGGAATGCTCATTGATTAGACAGTACTGTGCAGAAATTAGAAAAAGTCATATCCCTCAAACTTGCACTAGATCTATTGCTTCTACTTTTTAATCATCCCCCTAGATTGAAATGTAAATTGAGAATGAAGCTATTATATATAATGACAAACGGGTCTAAGCAACTAATCCCACGTCTATGGAAGACATCATCCAAACAAAAGAAAATAGTAACAGAAAACTAATGTCCTGTATCCATTATGATTGACATGTAACTGAAATTTCATGTAATGCCTTTGACTGTTTCTCTTTTAACTGTTTGTTATACCACATTTGATCAACAAATAAAGAAAATTTGGAGAACCCCCCCCACTTACATTACTATTAAAATAAAAAAACCTTACATTACAAAAAAAAAAGCCTACCATTACTTAACCCCTTAATGACCACAGCACTTTTCCATTTTCTGTCCGTTTGGGACCAAGGCTATTTTTACATTTCTGCGGTGTTTGTGTTTAGCTGTAATTTTCCCCTTGCTCATTTAATGTACCCACACATATTATATACCGTTTTTCTCGCCATTAAATGGACTTTCAAAATATACCATTATTTTCCTCATATCTTATAATTTTCTATAAAAAAAATTATAAAATATGAGGAAAAAATAGAAAAAAACACACTTTTTCTAACTTTGACCCCCAAAATCTGTTATACATCTACAACCACCAAACAAAAACCATGCTAAATAGTTTCTAAATTTTGTCCTGAGTTTAGAAATACCCAATGTTTACATGTTCTTTGCTTTTTTTGCAAGTTATAGGGCCATAAATACAAGTAGCACTTTGCTATTTCCAAACCACTTTTTTTCAAAATTAGCGCTAGTTACATTAGAACACTGATATCTTTCAGGAATCCCTGAATATCCCCTGACATGTATATATTTTTTTTTAGAAGACATCCCAAAGTATTGATCTAGGCCCATTTTGGTTTATTTCATGCCACCATTTCACCGCCAAATGCGATCAAATAAAAAAAAATGTTCACTTTTTCACAATTTTTTTCACAAACTTTAGGTTTCTCACTGAAATTATTTACAAAAAACGTATGCAATTATAGCATACATGGTTGTAAATGCTTCTCTGGGATCCCCTTTGTTCATAAATAGCAGACATATATGGCTTTGGTTTTGCTTTTTACTAATTAGAAGGCTGCTAAATGCGACTGCGCACCACACGTGTATTATGCCCAGCAGTGAAGGGGTTAATTAGGGAGCATGTAGGGAGCTTCTAGGGTTAATTTTAGCTTCAGTGTCGTGTAGTAGACAACCCCAAGTATTGATCTAGGCCCATTTTGGTATATTTCATGCCACAATTTCACCGCCAAATGCAATCAAATTAAAAAAAACGCTAAATTTTTCACAATTTTAGGTTTCTCCCTGAAATTATTTACAAACAACATGTGCAATTATGGCACAAATAGTTGTAAATGCTTCTCTGGGATCCCCTTTGTTCAGAAATAGCAGACATATATGACTTTTGCGTTGCTTTTTGGTAATTAGAAGGCCGCAAAGTGCTGCTGCGCATCACACATGTATTATGGCTAGCAGTCAAGGGGTTAATTAGGTAGTTTGTAGGGAGCTTGCAGGGTTAATTTTAGCTTTAGTGTAGAGATCAGCCTCCCACCTGACACATCAGACCCCCTGATATCTCCCAAACAGCTCCCTTCCCTCCCCCACCCCACAATTGTCCCCGCCATCTTAAGTACTGGCAGAAAGTCTGCCAGTACTAAAATAAAAGTTTTTTAAAAAAAAAAAAAATACATCTTTAGCATATTTACATATGCTACTTTGTAGGATCCCCCCTTAGCCCCCAACCTCCCTGATCCCCCCCAAAAACAGCTCTCTAACCCCCCCCTGCCTTATTGGGGGCCATCTTGGGTACTGGCAGCTGTCTGCCAGTACCCAGTTAACAATATTTTTTTCTCTTTTTTATTTATTTTTTTTACATTTTTCTGTAGTGTAGCTTCCCCACGACCACCCCCTACCCCCACCCCCTCCCAGATCCCTTAGATTACTTTTTGGGGGCATTTATTCCCCCTCTTCCTCCCACTTACTACATGATTATTTCTGTAGTGTAAGCGGTTCCCACCCGCTCCCTCCCGAAAACGCGCCCGCCCGCCGATCCCCCGTGCACGCGCGCGTGTCTGTGCGCGCCCCTGACTCTCCCGCCCCCGATCCCGCCCCCCTCTGTGTATCTGAAGCCATCGATGGCCGCCCACCCGCCTCCCACTGCAGCTCCCACCCACCAACGATTGCGGCCATCAATGTCCGGTGTAGAGAGGGCCACAGAGTGGCTCTCTCTGCACCGGAGGGGTACAAATTGTTATTGCAGGATGCCTCGATATTGAGGCATCCTGCAATAACCGGAAAGCAGCTGGAAGCGATGAGGATCGCTTCCAGCTGCTTTCCAAACCGAGGACGTACGCCACACGTCCTCAGGCGTTAACTGCCTTTTTTCTGAGGCATATGGCGTACGTCCTCGGTCATTAAGGGGTTAAATAAAAAAATAACATTACAAAAAATAACAAAGTCTAACATTACAAAGCAATTACCAAAAATAAAAAAAAGATTTATGTCTATTCTAATACCCTAAAATAAAAAAAACACCTCAAAATAAAAAAGCCCTATTCTAAAACTAAACTTACAAATAGCCCTTTAAAGGGTCTTTTGTGGCCTCTGCCCTAAAGTGATTCAGCTCTTTTACTGAAAAAAAACCTACAACCCTCTAACATTAACCCCCCAAAATAAAAAAAAACTATCTTCAAAAAATCTAATCTAAAAAGTGCTCTGAAAAGGGCATTTGACTGAGCATTGCCCTTAAAACTGCCCATAATAAAAAAAAACATATTTTTAAAAAAAAAAAAACAGAAAATAAAAAAATAAATTACAACTAAACCCCAATGGTACTCAATGAAGATGATGGCGGCGGCACTCAATCTTCATCCTGGCGGTGGTCCTTCTTCATCCATCTTCTTATCCTTCAGTGGTCCATCTTCTTATCTTCATCCCGGCAGCGATGGTGGTCCTCATCTTCTGATGTTGAAGACGGTCCCAAGCCGCACACTGAATTGTGAATGCGAGGTACCCCTTTTATTTAGGAGTGCCCTTGCATTCCTATTGGCTGGTTAAATGTTCAAATTCAAATCGACCAATAGAATGAATGGAAAGCTTTATATATAAAATAACGCTTTCTTCTGAGCGAAGAACAAAGGTATTTTAACTATTTCTATTTTACAAGCAAACAAATTAAAGTTATGTGGTATATAATGACAAGGTGTTTGACGAGGACAGGCGCAATGGTATATATTTGTATTTGGGTATGTACAGTATATATGTGTATTTATGTGTATTTATGTATGTATGTGTGCGCATACATAAGTACACATAAACACGCATACACACAAAAATACCCCTTTAAACCCTTTCCAGTCAACATCATATCCCTTTAAAGCACTTTTATTTCAATAATAAACATATGTTAAACATTCAATATGTTTATATATGAGTGTAATTTTAATATGTTTTAAATGTGTTGACGTGCTATTTTTTTAGTGATGTTGCGCTGTTTTGCGCTTTTGCAGTTTCTTTTTTCTCATTTTTTGCATGCCTTGTTCCACTCATAATTCTAGACTGATGATTAGTTTTACTTATTGTATAAATGTAATATTTTTTCTTTTATTAAAATGTAAATTCTGGAAAATTAGAGTGTAGATAAGTAGATTCCAGCACTGTTTTTTTTTTTTTTCTTTACTGCAAAACTCAGACATTGGATGTTAGAGCCTATGATGACTCTCAAAATGAAGGGTTAGTCACATAATGTGTAATAGTGCTAAATAGACTGTTACTCAGAATCCTATAAATAATATGATCTCCATAACATTATCATTATTTCAGAGCCTTTTTTTTACTTTTGCTAAGTGTAACATCCAGTGGCTGATGATGTCATAATGGTCAAGTGGTGACAAAATCTAAGAAGAGTTTCAACTATCATTTGTGCAGCATTCTGTGCTACAGGAGAACATCCAGTGGTTGATGATGTCATAATGGTCATATGGGGACAAAGCCTAAGAAGAGTCTCAACTGTCACTTGTGCAGCAAACTGTGCTACAGGAGAGAAGTTTTGTTGTTGTTGTGGAGGAAAATGTATTCTACAGGCATGAAGCCTACTAAACATTTTATTGAACAGAACCAGATTATAGATCTCTGTGTGATCCAGACTTTGAAGGGTGAGAACAACATGACCTTTGTATTTTAGTAACAATCTCCTCTGGTTTATTACAATGACTCGTACTGGAGCTGTATCCATACTTACAAACAACATTATAACTCAAGGGGGATGGTGGACTAAAAAAATGGAGCAAATTCTGCAGCTGTTTTGATGCTTTGTGTAAATGTTAATATCAGTCATAATATTGTATGAGCATTTTTAGTATGGGAACACACTCATCGTGCCATCTTCTTTATAGTAACAAATTTTGACTGCACTGGTGGCATTTTTAACTACACACCTACAATATACAGGTAGCCCTCGATTTACGCCGGTTCAATTTGCGCCATTTCAGAATAACAACCCTTTTTTCAGTCATGTGACTGCTATTAAAAAGCATTGAGAAGCATTGCATTGATTAAAATAGCCAGTATGTGGAGCTGTCCGCTTGTGTTGCAGCAAAGATATGCAAAGCCAAGCACAGAAACAGGCTGGAATTAATTAGTCTAGCTAGACATGAGCTATCGAGCAGCTTTCATAGGAACAAGGTCTTCCTGTCTATAAATCAGTCCAGATTGGAATGCATAGAAAGAACTGTTTGCAAAAAAATGCAAGTAAATTCTGTGTTGTGTGATTATTTCATAAGGTTTATAATGCAGTTTAGCAAATGTTTTTGTTCATTTAACTAGTTCATTTAACTAGTTTAATTATATATTCTGTGTTGTGTGATTATTTGATACTGTTTACAATGCTGTTTAGCAATTAAAGTCTTCATTTCAAAGCTTTAAAAACAATGTATTAGGTGTTACTTATGACAATTTTGAGAGGGGCCTGGAATCTAACTCCCTCACTTCCCAGTGACTTACATTATAAACTGTGTTTCAATTTACAACGGTTTAGATTTACAACCATTCCTTCTGGAACCTAACACCAGTGTAAACTGAGGGCTACCTGTATATATATTTTTTAATTGATGCAACAAGTTTCGGAGCCTAGTTTCTTAAGTACTTTGTTCAAAACAGAGTATGTTTTAGAGGGAGGAGTAATGGGCTTGGTGGTTTCTAAATATGAGAGCTCCTATACATGAGAAGTCTGGAATTTATTATGACTGCACATCTGTGATTATAGTAACATTAATGAGGCCCTAAACCTGAATAAAACACTTTTTAAAAAGATCTTTAACTTCCATTTCTGTAAGTTTAATAGCTCTATAACAAGGGGTTAAATCAAGACTTTCTATGTCTGACATATGATATGGAGGAGGAGAAAAATAGATAAATGTGTCATTTGGATCTAAATTTTAACCACATACTGGACAATCCTGAAAGTGAAATAACTATTAATGGTTCTTAATCTTTAAATGGACATTGTACCGTATTTGTCTAAATTTATTCCCATTGACGTGTTCAACCAGCTGCATGGTATCACGTGTTGGAAACTGCTCATTTTAGTTTTGTTTGTGAAAATGAAATAGATGGCTTTGATTTTTTTAAATCACTACCGAAAATTAATATTTAGAAAGTATTGGCCTTTGACTATAAAGAGAGAGAGAGCAATTAGGGATGTTTCAAATGAGCAAAACCACAACTTATAAATACAAAAATAAACATAAATAATCACTTTCCCATAATGTTTATACTGTGTAGTGGTTATAGCAAGTATTTGGAAACACAATGCAAAACAACATTTATAGTACAGTGTCTTTGGCAGTTTTTTTGGGCACTCTCAGACTTCATATATAAAAAAGAAAATGGATTTATTCTTTTTTTAATTGTTAGGTGTTAAAAAATAGTAGTTCTTAACATTGAATCAATTAGCCTTATCTTTATCAAAAACTGCTGCATTATTAGTAAATACATTTGGTAAGCAGATGTATTTTATTGTGTGGAAGGTGTTTTTTCATGAGAAAAATGATCAGCGGTAACTAAGATATAAAGGATTACAAAATTTAAGACAAAGCCAGAAATACAGACATGTGCAATAAAGCTACAGTATCTGAGAACAGATCTGCCATTTTTATTATGGGAAATGCTGTTTTACACCTTGCACATACCACATTCCTTACACCCACTTTTTTAAAGGGACTTTAAACACTTTGTGATAGCAATATAAAATGATAAATCATATATATATAAAAAAATACTCTGCAATATACTTTTATGATTTATTTTGTCCACTTTTCCTGTAATTACATTCTGAAATTGTTAGAAATGGAAGTGCACAACACTGTTATATTCCACACAGCCATTGGCTGCAAACTCTAGTGACCTATTTATAACTGTATCTAATTGGCCACAGTAGAGAAGGGAACTGTGACGGACACTGGCTACCCCGACTGGGTAGCTCTGCCAAGAGGGTCCTTCCTGTACCTAGAGCTTGTAGCTATAGAGCGGAGAGAAGTGATTATAGCCAGAGCCCACCTAAGTAACCAGACAAGACCAGTATTCAGGTGGAACACGAACAGACTTTATTGTGAAACTCACACTGTTTATATACACCCTGCCCATCATGATAAGGGTCTTATCTGACCTCCATATCTCCTGCCATTCCCGCCCCTCCAGACAGACTGGTACCTCCATAGGAGCCATAGTTCCAGAGAGTCACAGTAATACAGAGACGGTGGTTTCGGGGGAGCGGTGGCTATTCCTGGGTACCAGTGGAGAGCTCTGGACCCCAAGGTGTCCCAGTCCAAAAAGCGACATGATCCCTTGCTGGGACCCGAAGCAGCAGCTGATTAAAGGTACAACAGGTAAGCCAGGAGGAGTAGGGGTTGTAGGGGGGTCCGAAACCCCAAGATCCAAATGGAGCTCCCTACCGGAAATCACCCCACCTCTTGCCCTCCCTAGGGGGTACCAATCCTCAAAAGAGTGGAGCTCTGGGACAAAGGGCCGCTGGAGCGACATGGGGTAAAGGTCAGTAGGCTTCCGGGGTAGTCCGGCCAGCTAGTAGTTCCAGGAGCCCGGCAAGCCGGAAAGGGGTCAGGCGGTAAGCGATCAGCTCTTCCATGAGGAGGTACAAACAGTGAAAACATGAGTCAGAGAGAGTTTGGGACATCACGTAAGCCAAGAGAGGGCCAAAAATTATGTAATAAGCAGTAAGCCAGGTAGAAGGGGGGGGTAGCTTTGGCAGCCAGAAATCCCTGACAGTGCTCTCCCCTAAAAAGTACGGCAGGCTAGGCTAGATCCACACAGAGGTCGGCATGGGGCTGTCCTGTGAGCTACTCCAATTCAGTTTGCCGGGACAGTGCATCAGCATTCCCATTGCTCCTTTCCGGCTGGTACTGAATGGTGAAATTGAAGGGCTGCAAGGCTAGGCTCCACCGTAACAGCCGTCCATTGTCCCCAGAAACACTGTTGAGCTAGACCAGGGGGTTGTGGTCAGTGAGCACAGTGAAGGCCCTTCCATATAAGTAGGGTTGAAGTAGACATGTGCGATTCGATTCGGTCCGAAACGAAATTCGGAGATTCGGATCGATTCGAATTTCCGAATTGCAGTAGTGCCGAATCTACTGAATAAATCCGAATCGATTCAAATTTATTCGGAAGATTCGGATGGATTCGGATGGCCGTGTATTACACTAGTATTGTACAGTATACTAGTGTAATACACAGCACATCCCACTTAACATTGACCGAAATTCCGAATCGAACCGAATCGAACCGAATTTTCCATGAATCCGAAACAAATTCATTCGATTTCTTCCGAATTCGAATAGATCCGAACCGAAATTCGAATCGGTCCGAATCGATCCGAACCGAACCAAATTTTTTCGAAGGTGCACATATCTAGGTTGAAGTTTCTTGAGGGCCCACACCAGTGCCAAGCACTCTTTTTCCACCGCCGCATAGCCTACTTCCCTGGGCAATAGCTTACTGCTGATATAGGCTATGGGGTGTTCATGACCCTCCTCATCCACCTTGCTTAGTACTGCTCCCAACCCAAACATAGAGGCATCTGTATGGACACAAAAATGTTGGGAAGGGTTAGGAGCGGCCATGATAGGGGCAGAAGTCAGAGCTGTTTTTAGGTTTTGGAAGGTGGCCTCACACTCGATGGACCACAGGACTTGTAGGGGTAACTGTTTTTTGGTCAGGTCGGTCAAAGGTATGGGGATAAACTTGCGGTAGTACCCTGCTGTCCCTAGGAATGCCAAGACTTGGGTCTTGGTTTTGGGTGTTGGCCAAGTCGTGACTGCCTCAATCTTGGCTGGCTCCCGTCGCTACTTCCCGCAGCCTACTCGATACCCAAGGTACTGGACCTCTGAGTGCCCTACCATATATTTGTCTGACTTAAGCATCTGACCTGCAACCATGATGCGGTCCAGAATGGTACCTAGATGGAACAAGTTGTCCTCCCAGGTATAGCTGTAGACTGCAATATCATCCAGGTATGTGCAGGCATAATCCATTCAGGCTATCAAGGAGGCGATCTACCATCCTCTGGAAGGTCGCCGGAGCATTCTTCATCTCATATGGCATGACCTTAAACTGGTATAGGCCAAAGGGGGTGATGAGTGCCAATTTTGGATTACAGGGGGATTAGTCAGTAGCCCTTGCAGAGGTCTAAGGTGTCAGGAAGTTGCTACGGGCAATGCGGTCTAGGAGGTCATCCACCCAGGGCATGTTGTAGGCATTGGTTGTGGTTCTGTCGTTTAGTATACGGTAGTCTATGCAAAATCGGGTGGTCACCTCTCGCTTGGGTACCAGCACTACCGGGGATGCCAAGGGACTGTTGGATGGCTCAATGATGCCTGTGTCCACCATCTCCCTGAGCTCGCTGCGCATAATTTCCCTAACTGATTCAGAGTCCCGTGATGCCGGCTGCCGCAGGGGCGCCTGTTTCGGGGTCTCCACTCGGTGCTTCGCAACAGTGGTGTACCTAGGGTCAGTGGAGAACATGTGTCGGCTCTCCAATACCTGTCTGACTTGCTCCCTCTGTACATTCCCTAGCCTCTCATCTAGTTGTATGTCCCCTACACCTGTGGGCGCCCTATTCCACCTGGGTAGCTCCGGCATGGGGAGACTCTCTGAGTCCTCCATGGCAGGAGCACATATGGCGGCTACCTCCTCCGGCCTCTCCTGATAGGCCTTCAGTATGTTCACATGACAGGTCTGGCGGACCCATTCATCTGAATATTTAGCTACCAGGTAGGTTGTATCGCAGAGTTGCTCTACCACTCTATAGGGTCCCTGCCAGGAAGCCTGTAGCTTGTTGGTGTTGACAGGCTTCAGGGCAAGGACCTTTTGTCCTACATCTAATGTGTGGTTACGAGCATTCCTGTCGTACCACCGCTTCTGCCTACCTTGGGCGATCTGAAGGATCTCTCGTACTCTAGTGGCGAGGTCCTTCAGTCAGTCCCTGAACTCCAGGACATACCCCACAATTGAGTGTCCTTCCTCCCCAACTGATCCTTTCCAATAGGCTCTAAGTAAGTCTAGGGGCCCCCCTCACTCTCCGGCCATACCCTATCTCAAATGGGGAGAAAGTGGTGTGTTGTTAGGGGCGCCCCAAAACGCTGACTGAAAATGTGACTCTACTAATAGTGTTGAAATAAAAATTAATATAAAAAACTTTTTGATAAACTTTTTTTAAAAAACTTTTTATGTGCGAGTTCTAAACCTAGGTTGGCATACAAATCTGAAGATCGGAGAATATTTTACTGACGGACCCAATGTTCACTCAAATTGTAATTAACAAATAAAGGGTGTAATACCATAAATTGAAATAATGAAATTTATTCTATACATAAAATGAAAAATGTAAAATACAGAAAATGTTTTTCAACGGCCAATTCCTAAGATTATTAAAAATATATTAAAAAATAGACACCGGTGTCCCCAGCTTTTAAATATTCAGTTACTTAAAGCTTTGCTTAAAAAAACATATGTATACATAAAATGATTCAGGCTTTCTAAATTTTCTACTACTAGCCAAATATTACATGCATAGAGTAAATTATAAGCACTTCTGATGTATTACACAATGCTCAATATCTTAGTTTCTATGTCGGTATCTTACGTTGATTATAAATATTACATTAGTCCATAAATTATGACTTTATCCTTCAACCTGTTAGAAATGAATACAAAATGTCAAATGTCAAGATTTGTATCGAAGTGTGTTTGTGTACAATGATTACAATCTGTTCAATTGTATCATTAGAGGAGCAGTTGATTCGAGATGTACTTTTTTATAATCCAGGTGGTGGTTATGTTGTGACTTTAATAGATACTCACTGTTGTTTCTTCGGCTTCAGAGCTGTTGATATTATTCATGTACTTACTCTTAGAAGCTAATTTGTTTCATTCTTTGCTTTGACCGACTGGTCTGCTTAAAGTCTGTTTGGTGGTGTCGAATCTTTGTCCAATCCTTGTGAAGTAAGATGAGTGCGCGCACTTTTTTGAAAATTGTCGGTTAATTCCTGTCTCCTACCGCTTCTCTTTATATTCAGAATTGGTTCTGGGAGTGGGATCTAGCAATCTCCTACCAACTCCCACTCCCAGAACCAATTCTGAATATAAAGAGAAGCGGTAGGAGACGGGAATTAACCGACAATTTTCAAAAAAGTGCGCGCACTCATCTTACTTCACAAGGATTGGACAAAGATTCGACACATCACCAAACAGACTGTAAGCAGACCAGTCGGTCAAAGCAAAGAATGAAACAAATTAGCTTCTAAGAGTAAGTACATGAATAATATCAACAGCTCTGAAGCCGAAGAAACAACAGTGAGTATCTATTAAAGTCACAACATAACCACCACCTGGATTATAAAAAAGTACATCTCGAATCAACTGCTCCTCTAATGATACAATTGAACAGATTGTAATCATTGTACACAAACACACTTCGATACAAATCTTGACATTTGACATTTTGTATTCATTTCTAACAGGTTGAAGGATAAAGTCATAATTTATGGACTAATGTAATATTTATAATCAACGTAAGATACCGACATAGAAACTGAGATATTGAGCATTGTGTAATACATCAGAAGTGCTTATAATTTACTCTATGCATGTAATATTTGGCTAGTAGGAGAAAATTTAGAAAGCCTGAATCATTTTATGTATACATATGTTTTTTTAAGCAAAGCTTTAAGTAACTGAATATTTAAAAGCTGGGGACACCGGTGTCTATTTTTTAATATATTTTTAATAATCTTAGGAATTGGCCGTTGAAAAACATTTTCTGTATTTTACATTTTTCATTTTATGTATAGAATAAATTTCATTATTTCAATTTATGGTATTACACCCTTTATTTGTTAATTACAATTTGAGTGAACATTGGGTCCGTCAGTAAAATATTCTCCGATCTTCAGATTTGTATGCCAACCTAGGTTTAGAACTCGCACATAAAAAGTTTTTTAAAAAAAGTTTATCAAAAAGTTTTTTATATTAATTTTTATTTCAACACTATTAGTAGAGTCACATTCTCAGTCAGCCTTTTGGGGCACCCCTAACAACACACCACTTTCTATCCACTTTATTCTAATTTGTGAGAAATTAGAATAGTTAGGAGGCTTGCACTGCAATCTCTAAGGAATAGTGTACACCCACTCACCTATTCAAATGGGGAGAACCCAGTGGGGCACCTCTCTGTAAGCAAACAGGAGGTGCGGCAGGTATCTTTCCCAATTTTTGTGAGAAGCCGAGAACATCCTAAGCAACTGCTTCAGGATCCTGTTAAACCTCTTGCACAGCCCGTTAGTCTGGGGGTGGTACAGAGAGCTGGCAGGGGTCTTAACCCGCAAAGCCTCCATAGCTGCTGTGTGAGCTCAGCAGTAAACTGATTTCCTTGGTCTGAGAAAATCTCCCAGGGGAACCCCACCCTGGCAAAAATCAGGAGCAATGCATTGGCTACTGTATCTGCTTGGATATTGGCCAGGGGGATTGCCTCCGGGTATCGAGTGGCATAGTCTACCACTTTCAGTATATACTTTATCCCTGAGGGACTGGGACGGGGTAAGGGGCCAACAATGTCAACAGATACTCAGCTGAAGGGTTCTTCAATGATGGGGGGGTGCAGCAAGTCTTTGGAGTAGTCTCCTGTCTTGCCTACTCTCTGGTACACATCACAGGTCCTACAGTACTGCCTAACTTCCCCTGTAATCCCTGTCCAGAAAAAGGATGAGTCAGTCTGTGACGGTTCTAGTGATGCCTTTATGTTCTGACTGGGGAATGTTGTGTCCAATGCACAGCAGGTCGTACCAATACTTTTGTGGTACCGCCAGCTAGTGCTTGGCCATCTGCCTGCCCCCCCATCTGTAACCCTGTATAGGAGCTCTCTGTCCCACTCAAAATGGTACCCTCCTAGCCCCCCTGGGTTGGTCCCTGCCCGGGCACAGTAGGGAGCCAATGTCGGGTCACTCAATGTCTCCTGGGACAAGTCGGTGGGGGAAGCCCAGGGGACAGGGTCAGCGATCTGGGTAGAAGTCGAAGAGTAGCGGCTTACCTGGGTCCCCTGATCAATTGCGGTGGCCTGACGTCCGGCTTGCTGGCGGGTGGTGACTGGGTAAGCATCGGTAGAACCATCCAATTCAAAGGAGGAGGCGAGGTGCCCCAAATCATTCCCCAGGAAGACTTCTCCGGGTAAGTGAGCCATGACTTCTACATCCACACCACGAGAGCCAGCACCCCAATCCAGGTGGACTTGTGCTATAGGAATCCGGAGCACCTTACCCCAAGCCACACGAGCTGTAATGGACTTCTGTGTCTGGTCCGAATTGGTGACCATGTGTGGCAAGGGTAACAGTTGCTCCACTGTCCGGTAGCCCCTGTGCCTGCCGGTCGTTGATCCATACGACCTGGCGGTGGTGTAGGGGGTTGTCACGTGTTGCTGCTTGTACTGGGTCTACCTCATGTAAGACCCCAAACTCATCATCGGTCCAAGCGGCATGATCAGCTGGGCTCTCTGCCTCCAAGCAGTGAGCCACGGCCCTGGAGCTCCCAGCGGGTGCTCTTGTCCATTGAGCAGGGGGCTGATTCCTTTGACAGTTAGCTAAGACATGACCCATCTGGTCACATCCGTAGCATCAGATTCCTGTTTTCCAGGTGGACTGGGCCCGGAGCCCGGAGGAGTGGGGTTTTGCCTGCAGGGCTGGGGGGTACCAGAGGGCCACCGGTGGGCAAGCTGGAGCCAGAGTGGAGCGGCCTGCTGGGCGAGGTTCAGGCCGAACAGAGCGCCAGGCATCCAGAAACTGATCTGCCAGGACTGCCGCCTGGTCCACCGTCTCGGGCTTCCAAACCCTGACCCATTCTCGTACCTCTGGCAGGGAGTGATCATAGAAATGCTCCAGGAGAACGAGCTGGGAAGCTTGGTAGCCTGCAAACCATTAGTCTAAGGAGCGGGTGAACTGGTACGCCCACTCATTGAAAGGATGTCCCTCTTTCCTCCTGGACCCTCTGAACTTCAGCCGGCGTGATGACGTATTGGGCTAGGATGTGTTCCTTCACCCAGTCATAGTTCCTCTTGTCTTCCAAGGGATAGCCTCAAAGGCAGCCATGGCTCTCCCCGATAGCTTCCCAATCAGGAGGGTAACTCTGTCAGCACTGACGATGCCCTGCAGTTTACACTGCATCTCAAATACTTGTAAGTACCGGACAATCTCCTCGTCTCCATCCTTGAAAGCATGGAAAGCCTTATGAGGTTTTATAGATACTAAAAGTTTACACTTTATGAGACCATGCTGTCGGCATTTATCATTGCACAAGCATTTCTAGTGAAATGCTTGTGCAATACCGCCCCCTGCACATTCACGGCCAATCGGCCGCTAGCAAAGGTGGCAAATGAGTTAAGGAGCAGCAGTCTTATGACCGCTGCTTATTAACTTCTGCTTCAGGCGGACCTGAAGCGGAGTGTGTTGGAAGCAGGATCTGATGCTTCATAAATCAACCCCTATGTAGACATGTGCAGTGCTAAAAAAAATTGTTTTGTTTCGTTTAGTTTTCATTAGTTGAATAAATAATTTTGTTTCGGGAAATAAGTTTTAAGTTATAAAAATAATTTTGTTTCGGCACATTAGTTAAGTTAAATTGTTTTTCGGATCTATTCATTATTTCGGATCTGTTTGTTATTTTGGATTCATTCTTATTCATTATTCTTTTTTAAAGTTTACAATAGAATAATAAATATATAAATAAAGAATGGATCCGAAATAACGAATTAACTTATGCCGAAACAAAATGATCTAAACCGCTGTTCTCTGACACTAAATAAAGCTATTAACCCCTAAACCACCCCCCCCACATCACCAACACAAACTAAACCTATTAACCTCTAATCAGCCACCCCCCCCACATCGCCAACACTAACTAAACCTATTAACCTCTAAACCGCCGTTCCCCGACATCACCAACACTAAATAAAGCTATTAACCCCTAAACCGCCGCTCCCCACATCGCCGACACTAACTAAACCTATTAACCTCTAAACCGACATTCCCCAATATTGCCGACACTAACTAAACCTATTAACCTCTAAACCGCCGTTCCCTGACATCGCCGACACTAACTAAACCTATTAACCTCTAAACTGCCGTTCGCCGACATCACCAACACTCATCAAACCTATTGACCCCTAAACCGCCGCCCCCCAAAATTGCAGACACTAACTAAACCTATTAACCTCTAAACCGCCGTTCCCCGACATCGCCGACACTAACTAAACCGCCGTTCCCCACATTGCCAACACTAAGCCTATTAACCACTAAAGCGCCGCCCCCCCCACATCGCCAACACTAACTAAACCTATTAAGCTCTAAACTGTCCCCCCAACATCGCCAACACTAACTAAACCTAACAACCTCTAAACTGCCGCCCTCCCACATCGCCAAAACTAAATAAACCTATTAATCCTTAAATCGCCGCCCCCCCCCCAATCGCAAACACTAAATAAAATAATTAATAATAATTAATTGATTCCCCCACATCGAAACTAGCTAAATTAAACTAATAACCCCTAAACCTAACACCCCCTAACTTTAACATAATTAAAATACACCTAAAGTAAAGTTACAATTATTAAAGGGGAAGTAAACCTAGAAAATAATGTTATATAATTCTGCACATAGTGCAGAATTATATAACATTATATTAGTGCAAACTTTATAAAACATAATATACCCTTTGAATTTTTTTAAAAAACGGCTGTTTTACAGACCCGCTCTCTGTGCTCTTCTGAGCGGGTCTGTTTTTTTCACACAGCGCATCGGGCCAGCTGCATAGTCACAGCCCGGCCCGACCGCGCCATAACACTAAGTGCAGCTCGCTCCTGCTCTGTCTGACAGCAGGAGCGAGCTGCACTGTGTATAATGGCGCGGTCGGGCCGGGCTGTGACTATACAGCTAGCCCGATGCGCTGTGTGAAAAAAACAGACCCGCTCAGAAGAGCACAGAGAGCGGGTCTGTAAAACAGCCGTTTTTTAAAAAAATTCAAAGGGTATATTATGTTTTATAAAGTTTGCGCTAATATAATGTTATATAATTCTGCACTATGTGCAGAATTATATAACATTATTTTTGAGGTTTAATGACACTTTAAGTCAGCGGTGAGCTGGTTGTACGTGCTCGCGCACGATTTCTCCATAGACATCAATGGGGAGAGCCAGCTGAGAAAAAGTCTAACACCTGCCAAAAAGCAGCGTAAAACTCAGTAACGCAGCCCCATTGATTCCTAAGGGGAAACACATTTTATGTTTACACCTAACACCCTAACATGAACTCCGAGTCTAAACACCCCTAATCTTACACTTATTAACCCCTAATCTGCCGCCCCCGACATCGCCACCACCTACATTATACTTATCAACCCCTAATCTGCTGCCCCCAACATTGCCGACACCAACATTATATTTATTAACCCCTAATCTGCCGCCCCCAATGTCGCCGCAACCTACCTACACTTATTAACCCCTAATCTTATTAACCCCTAAACCTAAGTCTAACCCTAACACCCCCTAACTTAAATATAATTTAAATAAATCTAAATAAAATTCCTATCATTAACTAAATTATTCCTATTTAAATCTAAATACTTACCTATAAAATAAACCCTAAGCTAGCTACAATATAACTAATAGTTACATTGTAGCTAGCTTAGGGTTTATTTTTATTTTACAGGCAAGTTTGTATTTATTTTAACTAGGTAGAATAGTTACTAAATAGTTATTAACTACTTAATAACTACCTAGCTAAAATAAATAGAAATTTACCTGTAAAATAAAACCTAACCTAAGTTACACTTACACCTAACACTACACTACAATTAAATACATTCCCTAAATTAAATACAATTAAATAAATTAAATACAATTAGCTAAATTCCAAAAAAAAAAAACACTAAATTACAGAAAATAAAAAACAAATTACAAGATATTTAAACTAATTACACCTAATCGAATAGCCCTATCAGAATAAAAAAGCCCCCCCCCAAATTTTTTTTTTAAAAAAACCCTAGCCTAAACTAAACTATCAATAGCCCTTAAAAGGACCTTTTGCGGGGCATTGCCCCAAAGAAATCAGCTCTTTTACCTGTAAAAAAATACAAAACAACCCCCCTAACAGTAAAACCCACCACCCACACAAACAACCCCCCAAATAAAACCTTAACTAAAAAAACCTAAGCTCCCCATTGCCCTGAAAAGGGCATTTGGATGGGCATTGCCCTTAAAAGAGCATTCAGCTCTATTGCTATGAACTTCAATACTATTGGCTGATCCAATCAGCCAATAGGATTTTTTCAACCTTAATTCCGATTGGCTGATAGAATTCTATCAGCCAATCGGAATCTAAGGGACGCCATCTTGGATGACGTCATTTAAAGGAACCTTCATTCGTCATTAGTCCGTCAGAAGAAGAGGATGCTCTGCGTCGGATCTCTTGAACATGGACCCGCTCCACGCCGGATGGATGAAGATAGAAGATGCTGTCTGGATGAAGACTTCTGCCCGCCTGGAGGACCACTTCTGCCGGCTTCGTTGAGGACATCTTGCCGCTTGGATGAAGACTTCTCCCGGTAAGTGAATCTTCGGGGGTTAGTGTTAGGATTTTTTAAGGGTGTATTGGGTGGGTTTTATTTTTAGGTTAGGGCTTTGGGCAGCAATAGAGCTAAATGCCCTTTTAAGGGCAATGTCTATCCAAATGCCCTTTTCATGGCAATGGGGAGCTTAGGCTTTTTTAGTTAGGGTTTTATTTTGGGGGTTGGTTGTGTGGGTGGTGGGTTTTACTGTTGGGGGGGTTGTTTGTAATTTTTTTTACAGGTAAAAGAGCTGATTTCTTTGGGGCAATGCCCCGCAAAAGGCCCTTTTAAGGGCTATTGATAGTTTAGTTTAGGCTATGGGGTTTTTTTTATTTTGGGGGGGCTTTTTTTTTTATAGGGCTATTAGATTAATAACTATTTAATAACTATTCTACCTAGTTAAAATAAATACAAACTTGCCTGTAAAATAATTTTTTTTATATAGGTAAGTATTTAGTTTTAAATAGGAATTATTTAGGTAATAATTGTAGGTTTTATTTAGATTTATTTTAATTATATTTAAGTTAGTGGGTGTTAGGGTTAGACTTAGGTTTAGGGGTTAATAAATTTAGTATAGTGGCGACGACGTTGGGGACGGCAGATTAGCGGTTAATAAATGTAGGTAGGTGACGGTGATGTTAGGGGCGGCAGATAAGGGGTTAATAATATTTAACTAGTGTTTGCAAGGCGAGAGTGCGGCAGTTTAGGGGTTAATATGTTTATTCTAGTGGTGGCGATGTCCAGAGCAGCAGATTAGGGGTTAATATTTTTATTTTAGTGTTTGCGATGCGGGAGGGCCTCGGTTTAAGGGTTAATAGGTAGTTTATGGGTGTTAGCGTACTTTTTAGCACTTTAGTTATGAGTTTTATGCTACAGCTTTGTAGCGTAAATCTCATAACTACTGACATTAAAATGCGTTACGAATCTTGGAGGCAGAGGGTGTACCGCTCACTTTTTGGCCTCCCAGGACAAACTCTTAATATCAGCGCTATGCAAGTCCCATTGAAGAAAGACTTTACGAAATTTACGTAAGTTGATTTGCGTTAAGGCCAAAGAAGTGTGAGCAGTGGCGGCTGGTGAATTTTTAGGATGGGGGTGCACAAGACCCTCCCCCTATTAGAAAGCCATGCCCCTTTGAAAAACCACGCCCCTTTTTAAAAACCACACCCCTTTAACAAGCCACACCCATTTTAAAAGCCACACCCATTTGTGAAAGTCACGCCCCTGAAATGGCCCCACCCATTTGAACCAGCAGTGTTTTTGGTCATCGTCTTTTTGAAATATCCAGCCCCGGCCTGGGGGTAACTTCAACTGAAGTTTGTGACTGATTCCTCAACATTATTCTCAAGTATCTGCTGATATTGAGTGGAATCCATGAGACCCTCAACAATATTACCAGTAGTACAGGTCTTTGGAGGTGGTCTGTGGGCTGTTTTTGACCGTTCTCACCATCCTTTGCCTTTGCCTCTTGCACTCTCTGATATTTTACTTGCCCTGCCACTTCTGGCCTTAACAAGAACTGTGCCTGTGGTCTTCCATATCCTCACCATGCATTGCTCACTGTGTTCCTCATAGTGGACACAGACATCTTAAATCTATGAATGCATACTCTTCAGTACAGCCATGTTCACGTGCGACAGTGCACAAATGGAGGAGCCTACACTACCTGCCCATGTCTAGTCTTAAAATATACATGATGGTGCTCAGTTAAATTATATAATAACATATATATATATTAACCAAATAATTAATTAAAGCTGCAAAATAATAAGAATGTTGAATGTACATTTATGAAAACATATATATTCCTGGATTTAAAGAACCTTCCACTTTATAGAGAAATACAACCACATTTCAATTACTGTTGCCCCAGCCCCCAGTGTTCGATATTAGGCAATGCAGCCAAAGGCCTTGGCAACATGAAGATAAATACACCCACATTTTACTTTCTACAAAAGAAGATTATTTCTATTACACTAGTGCTTAATAATGAACTTCAACGGTAAAGATTAAAACAGAATGTTGATAACTCAAGTATAATTTTTGTAAATTAAGTCAATCCGCCTGTCTTTTTTTGAGGCAAATAAATCAATAACATTTTCAGTGAATGTAGGCATGTCATTGATCAATTGTTTTTCAATTGTGAGCATGGCTAGAGCAGTCAGTCTTTCCTCAGTCATGGTGCTCCTTAGAAATGTCTTAACTCGTTTTAAAGTTGAGAAACATCTCTCAGCCTCAGCAGTTGTCACGGGAATAGTCGAAATAATTTGCAACAGTTTGTAGGTCTCCGAGAAAGTGCTGTCCAAGTTATTTTCTATTACAAACTGTAGAAGACTGATGGCACCATTCATATTTCGGAAATCTGGTCTTCTGTAAATTACTCCTAGTTCAGTTTTCAGGCGATCTTTCTGTAATGTGTGATAAACCGCTGATATTTGTTCAAGAAGCTGATTTGGAAAAATTTTCTCGTAATCCGCAAATTTTTCCGCTTGGAGGAGAGAAACAGCCGAGTAGTGAGTTATAAAAGAAAATCTATCTTTTACTTGATTTGTGATAACATCGCATATCTCTTTAGCTGCCACAGTCTGAGCAATGTGAATATTTTCTCTCTTCCTTTTCCTAGATGTCTCCTCTGTTTCTGATATCGTCATGGTCACTGTGTCCATTCTATTCGTTTAGTTTTCCATTGTCTGCTGGAAAGTGTTAATATGTTTTAGAATAAGTGCCGCATCTGTTTGTGTTTTCTGAAGTTGGTTGTATAACACATCTACATGTGGCATAATATTGTGAAAAACTGTAAGCCAAAACACGAATACTGAGTCTTGTAACATACGCCGAATAGCCCCTGCTTGATTTATAGCTATTTCTTTTTTCGATGTTGACTCTATTTTTTCCATGCATTCAATTAACTGTTCCCTGTTTTCAAAAACTGTATTGACGGTTCGACTCTTGAAATTCCACCTGGTGGCTGAACCAAGAGGTATCCTTCTTCTAACAGTTTCATCTAGAATAGCTATCCTTTGTGGCGAGTTACTAAAAAAGTTAGTAATGTCACTTAGATTTGAAAAAAATACTCGAACTTGTTGATTTTGACTGCTTTGCATTCTTGTAGGTACGTTTAATTATAGCCTGAACACCTGCATGCTGACCACTCATCACGCTTACACCGTCGTAACTCTGCGATATCAGTTTCTCTGGGTTGTCTATAACTTTTTCCAAAGTAGCTTGAATACACGTAGCTAAAGATTCTGCATCATGTCCAGCTGGATTAGTGAATTCCCAGAATCTCTCAACCGGTTGTCCATTACCTATAATGTATCTAAAAACAACAACCAATTGGAAGGCAGATGAAACATCAGTAGTTTCATCTGCTATCACTGCTACAAAACTTGCATTTGAGATTTCCTTCTTTATTTGGTTCTGGCAAACAGTAAGCATACAGTCTAATAAATCGTTTTGAATTTCTTTTGACGTTCCTTTAAAAACAGTGGCACTAGAGAGATGTTCTTTTAGAGATGCATCAAGCTCTGCTGAGAAGTTTATAAGACCTCTGAAAATGCCTGGATTTAATGAATCATCGCGTTCGTCATGTCCTCGAAGTGCAAGCTCAATTGCGCCGCAAAATAAAATACAATTAATTATTTTGGAAAGAACATAGCGATTTTTCGTTACTTGCTCATTATGTTTTTTAATATTCAAACGATATGCACTGTCAAGTTGTTGCCGAATATCAACCCTTCCTAGCAAATTAAAATCTAATGTGGAGTTTAAATGTGATTGGGAGCAATTATGTTTATTGTTTTTTTTACTTAAATGTGATAAATCGGCGACCCCATAACTCACCCAGCTTGAATCCCCACTTTGTTTTGCAAACAGGAGACAATAAAAACAAAAGAGCCTGTTAGATAATTCACAACCACAAATCCATGGATATTTATCATATACCTCGGGTTTGAATTCTCTTTTGTAATCTCTAGTTTTACATTTTGTCACCTGGGTAAGGTTCAGCATAGGTGTTGGCTTGAGCATTTTAATTTCCATTTTTCTTTCAATGGGCAACGTTGAAAAATGTAATTGCTTTAGCTCAGACACACTAATTTTACTAAGTGCCATCTTAACTGTTAGTTTACACACAAAGAACAGTCCTTTGCTCTTATCTAATATATAACTTGTAGGTAGGTAGCTCTGCAGCTGTTAGAAAATATACAACTCAACTTAAAGTAATAGTTTAATAGTTTGGCGGTTGTTATGTAATATATAACTTGTATGTAGGTAGCTCTGCAGCTGTTTGAAAATATATTAAAAGTTTAATAGGTTTGTGGTTGTTATGTAATATATAACTTGTAGATAGGTAGGTCTGCTGCTCTGCAGCTGTTAGAAAATATACAACTCAACTTGAAGTAATAGTTTAATAGTTTGGCGGTTGTTATGTAATATATAACTTGTAGGTAGGTAGCTCTGCAGCTGTTAGAAAATATATTAAAAGTTTAATAGTTTTGTGGTTGTTATGTAATATATAACTTGTAGGCAGGTAGCTCTGCAGCTATTAGAAAATATACAACTCAACTTGCAGTAATAGTTTAATAGTTTGGCGGTTGTTATGTAATATATAACTTGTAGGTACTTTATGTAGCTCTGCAGCTGTTAGAAAATCTACAACACTAGTAGGCAACGGCAAGTAGTTTTGCGGTGCTGGTTGTTATAAAATATATTGCAGGCAGCTGTTAGAAAATATCAACTACAACTAATAGGTAATATCTTATAATAATTATAATAATATAGCTCACTATATATAAAATATAAAATGTTAAATATGCTGGTTTACTGCCTAATTTTAGTATCAGCAGCAGCACAGCAGTTTTTTTTTTTTTTAATTTACCTTTTTTGCAAAACTGCTAATTGCAATCTGATAATTAATTATTCTTCTAAAATACTTAAATGTATTAATGGTAACTAGTAGTATCAACAGCAGCACAGCAGTTAACTGCTTTTTTTGTGAAAAAAAACTTTGTTCTTTTTTTGCAAAACTTCTAATTGCAATCTGCTAATTAATCTGCTAAAATACTTAAATTAAATGTATTAATGTTTAATGGTAAACAACCGTGACAGCCGTCAACGGTCAACAACTAGTAGTATCAAAAGCAGCACAGCAGTTAACTGCTTTTTTTGTGAAAAAAACTTTGTTCTTTTTTTGCAAAACTTCTAATTGCAATCTGCTAATTAATCTGCTAAAATACTTAAATTAAATGTATTAATGTTTAATGGTAAACAACTGTGACAGCCGTCAACGGTCAACAACTAGTAGTACAGCACAGCAGTTAACTGCTTTTATTGTGAAAAAAAACTTTGTTCTTTTTTTTGCAAAACTTCTAATTGCAATCTGCTAATTAATCTGCTAAAATACTTAAATTAAATGTATTAATGTTTAATGGTAAACAACCGTGACAGCCATCAACGGTCAACAACTAGTAGTATCAACAGCAGCACAGCAGTTAACTGCTTTTTTTGTGAAAAAAAACTTTGTTCTTTTTTTGCAAAACTTCTAATTGCAATCTGCTAATTAATCTGCTAAAATACTTAAATTAAATGTATTAATGTTTAATGGTAAACAACCGTGACAGCCGTCAACGGTCAACAAATAGTAGTACAGCACAGCAGTTAACTGCTTTTATTGTGAAAAAAAAACGTTGTTCTTTTTTTTGCAAAACTTCTAATTGCAATCTGCTAATTAATCTGCTAAAATACTTAAATTAAATTTATTAATGTTTAATGGTAAACAACCGTGACAGCCGTCAACGGTCAACAACTAGTAGTATCAAAAGCAGCACAGCAGTTAACTGCTTTTTGTGAAAAAAAACTTTGTTCTTTTTTTGAAAAACTTCTAATTGCAATCTGCTAATTAATGTGCTAAAATACTTAAATTAAATGTATTAATGTTTAATGGTAAACAATCGTGACAGCCGTCAACGGTCAACAACTAGTAGTATCAAAAGCAGCACAGCAGTTAACTGCTTTTTTTGTGAAAAAAAAACTTTGTTCTTTTTTTGCAAAACTTCTAATTGCAATCTGCTAATTAATCTGCTAAAATACTTAAATTAAATGTATTAATTTTTAATGGTAAACAACCGTGACAGCCGCTAGTAGCGTATCAGAGGCGAGACTCACCCATGACAGGCAGACTGAGAGGAGCCAGAGCACAGGCTGAAGTCAGCTCGCACACTTCAGCCTGTGCGAATAGGGCTCAATTACCAGTGCCGGGCTGGGAGGAGCAACGCCTGCACAGTGATACATAGAGATCACTGTGCAGGATAGGGTTTTGCTTAATCGCACGTGCGATCAGTGTGACAGTGTCTGGTGTGCACAGTGCGCACACTCGCGCAGTGAGAGCAGCCAGAGGAGGAGACACTAGTGACTGACTGATGCGGTCTCACTCTCTACGCTGGTGACGTCAGCGTCGGTCTGCCTGGGTCCTAGCTCCCTCCTGCTTCAAGATAGTGCAGTTGACTTACTATGGTTATTATGGTAAATGGTGTGTGGTACTGACACTGACTTCACTGTACCGGTGCTGAGGCAGCTAGTGGCTAACAAAAATTATTTTTTTTTGGCTGATTTTTTTTTTTTTTTGCACCATTTTTTTTCCCTCCTTGCCCCCTGGGGGGTTCACGTGTGATTGTGCACAACTGGAGGAGCCTCCACTGAGTGTGCGGTACACCTATACCTGCAAGACTCGTAATACCAGCGGGCGTTAAAAAGCAGCGTTAGGACCTGTTAACACTGCTTTTTAAGCTTATCGCAAAACTCGTAATCTAGCCGTAACATTGCTAAAAATAATAAAACCTAACATTACTAAAAGTATTAAAACCTAACATTACTAAAAATAAAAAACTACCATTACAAAAAATAAATGAAATTATGCAAAATAGTAAATTATTCCTATTCTAATACCCCATTTAAAAAGGAAAAAAACACCCTAAAATAAAAAAAACCTAATCTGTAATAAACTACCAATAGCCCTTTAAAGGGCATTTTTTAGGGCATTGCCCTAAAGTTAACAGCTCTTTTGCCACTAAATTAAACAAATACCCCTAACATTACAACCCCCAACCCCCCAAATTAAAAAAATAAGTAAAAAAAAAACCTAATCTACCCATTGCCCCGAAAAGAGCATTTGTATTGGAATTGCCCTTAAAAGGTCATTAAGCTCTTTTACAGCCCATTAAAAATAAAAAAAGCCTAGTTACAATATTACTATTTACTGACTACCTAGTTAAAAGAAATACAAACTTACCTGTGAAATAAAAATAAAACCTAAGCTTAAACTAAAAAAAACTAACATTACTTGTTTAAAAAAAATCTAATAATACCAAAAATAAAAAACCTAACATTACTGAAAATAATAAAACCTAACATTGCTAAAAATAATAAAACCTAACATTACTAAAATAAATTATCCAAAATAATAAAAATTATTCCTATTCTAATACCCCCTTTTTTTATTTATTTTTTTAAACTTTATTTATAATCCAGATCCATCACAATATGGAAATCACAGTATGTAATACATCAGAATTTACATTTTAAGATACAGAGAGGGAATTCGACGACCCTCTTCCCCCACAATCTGGGGGAGAGAGCCTTCCCCAAGTAAGATATCTCCACACTGAGATGTTAATCTGGTTCTTTTTCATTTTTTTTTTATAAAACATCAAATAACTAATACAAACCATAAAACAGTGAACAATCCTATCGAATCAAATCGAATCGGGTCCCTCCACTCCAGGGGGGGGGGGGGGGGGGCTGAGTTCCCTGGCACTTTTATCAAAGGGAATTTATAGGCTACTACAAAACTAGGCGTATGTGGTCAGGTTGGTGGAGGGGGGGGGCGACAGAGAAAGACACCATTTCCCTCTCAAATTTTCCTCCATGATAAACGTTGAATTGCGAAAGGGATAAATTATTCTATGTCTTACTTGTGGAGAGATGTACAGTAAATATGGTTCCCATTTGTGAATATAAGATTTTATTCTTTTATCAAGATCTCCCTGTACGTCCGCCTGCTCCACCAAAGCCTGAGTGTGTATCGCCCCCAACAGTTTCTTGAAGGGCGGGCCCTATCCCTTACCCAATACTGCATGATTAATCGCCTAGAGAGCAGAATCACAGAGTTCAGAAATTTCTGATGTTGAGATGTAATCCCCAGATCTGTTAGGAAAATAATGGTGGAGGGAGTTAAAGCTATCTCTTGCTGGAGTACCCTCTGGAGCCAAAACTTAATTTTGCCCCACAGTCTTTTTAGTTTGGGGCAGTCCCATATCAAGTGTATGAGATCAGGTGATGCAAGGGAGCACTTGTTACATTTCTCTACTGCCTGAGGGACCCACCTGAGTCTTAGTTTAGGGAGGATATATGCCTGATGTATTAGTTTAGTGTGTGCCTCTCTAGAATAAGCTGAAAGGGTAGCTGCCCTTACTCTCTGAAAGCTATCTTCGATCTCTTGTGCTGTAATCTGTATGTCCCTTGTCCCCTGCCATTTATTGTGTATTGTTTGAAGGACAGGCTGTTTTAAGTGACTTGTGATTTCGTTATATATGCGGGTTATGGAGTATGATCCCTGTTTCGTCATGCGGACTAGTCTATCCACGCTAGAACTTACTTTAGTAAGCTGATTATCTGAGATGAGAGCCCTGACAAAGTGCCTACACTGAAAATATGCGAACATGGTATCAGCAGGGATAGCAAAGGTTTCTCTTAGCTCCTGGAAAGGGAGAACCTGAAGCGTGTTAGGATTGATGAATTGCGCAATATAGGCCAGAGGCCCTCCATCTCTGAAAGGCCCTGGTGGTGAAGCCAGGTATGAACGTAGGGTTTCTCTGTATGGGCAGGTATTTGGTCACTTTGTGATCACTACCACAGAATTGGCATAGCTTGTGCCATGCTCTCAACGGGTCTCTAAACAGTATGTTCTGAGAAATGTGATGGGGTAAGGCAGGCAAGGTAGAGTGTGGGAGGTAGGCCAAGTTCAGCGGTGATGCACAGTCCACTTCCACAGCATGGCTGAAGTATTCAGATCCGGCCAACCAGCCAAGAACCAGCTTAGTTAATGTTGCCCAATTGTACCACTGTATGTTCGGGAACCGAAGTCCCCCTGCCTCCAGTGGCATAGATAGTCTGGTTGTGTTGATCCTGTGCTTTTTTTGGTTCCACACAAAGGAGGTAAAAGTAGAAGAGATAACCTGTATGTCCTTGCTGTGGAGCAGAAGAGGAAGCATTTGCAAGGGGTACAAGATTTTTGGTAGTATTACCATTTTCAATAGATGGATTCTACCATGAAGGGAGAGGGGAAGACCCCTCCAACCCCGGATGGTGTCCTGTGAACTAAGTGTGACTTTTGGGATATTAAGGTGATAAATCTTTGTGGGGTCCACGTGCAAGTGAATCCCGAGGTACTTAACCCCTTAAGGACCAGCGACGTACCCTGTATGTCGCTGGCCTTTTTTTGGGACTTGATTGTTTTATAGCGTGGTCTTGCCACCAGCGTTGAGACTGCTCTATTCCAAAAAGCCTTCTGGAGGGAGGGCATTAATAGCGTGTTCTTGCTAGACTTGTGCTATTATGTCCTGAAAAATCCCTTAACGACCAGTGACATACAGGGTACATTGTGGTCATTAAGGGGTTAAAGGACCCATCCATGACCTTGAGACTCGTGTTCTGTAGGGAGTTGCCTCCCTGATTTTGAAGCCAAGTGACTTCAGATTTGTCTTCATTTATTTTGTATCCAGTAAAGGTACCAAATTTTGTCATTATTTGTAGTATTTGAGGAACATTAAGATCAGGGTTACTAATATATAGTAAGAGGTCGTCAGCGAATAGTGAGATATGTAAACACTGTGCGTGGAGTCTAAGGCCAGCGCAATGTCGCCGGATATAGCAAGCCAGCGGCTCAATGGCAAGATCGAATAGGAGTGGGGACAGTGGGCAACCTTGCCTTGTGCCCCTTTCTAGCTTAAAGGAGGGGGAGAGACCACCATTGATAATGATGGATGCCGAGGGTGAATCATATAGTCTACGTACAGCATCCAAGAAGTGGCCTGTGATACCAAAGTTTATAAGCGTAGTGTATAGATGATCCCACTCCACCCTATCGAACGCCTTCTCGGCGTCGACAGAGAGGAAACAGGCATCCTCTAGTGAGGCATCTGACCGGTTATTTCGGGCTTGATGGTAGTGTGCAATGACTGCCAGTGCTTTGCGTAAATTGATAACTGATGATCGGTGTTTGACAAAACCCGTCTGGTCTGGGTGAACCAGCAGTGGCAGAACATCTGCCAGCCGATTAGCGAGAATTTTGGTCATCTACTTATAGTCCCCATTTAATAAAGAAAATCGGCATAAGAGGACGGCAGAGTCGGATCTCTATCCGGTTTGGGAATGACGCATATGTTAGCATCGGTAAATCTAGAGTCCAGTACAGACTTCCCTGCTAAATAATCTGAAAAAAGCCTCGCCAAAGTGGGCGCTATCGCAGGGCATAAGATTTTATAATATTCTGCGGGGAGACCGTCAGGTCCCGCCGCCTTCCCTAGTTTGATGCTTCGTATGGTATTCACGATTTCTTGTATTTGGATAGGGGCATTAAGCGTAGCCAATTGTTCCTGGGTCATGGTGGGGATAGTGACATTGCGCCAGAATGATTGTTTATTATGTTCTGATATATCCTGCTTAGTGTATAATTTAGTGTAGTATGACACAAACTCTTTCATAATCGTAGGGGTGTCATTGCAAAGGCCCTTATCTGTAATGATTGCTGGAATGTTAGATCTAGGGGTGACCACTTTGACCATGTTTGCCATTATTTTCCCCGCCTTATTCCCGTACCTGTAGAATCTCCCCTGCCTATGCAGTGTGTGTATATTATCCACCATTTGGATATGGGTGTCTCTTTCTTGCTTTAAGTTGTAATAGTGTTGCCTCGATTGATTGGTCGGATGTTGCAGATATGTATTATATGCATCTGTGAGATTTCTTAGCATTTGATCAGTGAGCCTCTTAGCCTGTTTCTTATGGTGTGAAGTGTATGCTGTAATTCTCCCCCTTAGCACAGCCTTTGAGGCGTGCCAAAAGAGATCTGGGTTGTCGTGGTGTTGGGCGTTATCTGCGTCGTAGTCTATCCAGTATGCGAGTAAGTTTTGGTGGAAATCTATATTGTTGTAAAGATGGGTAGGAAACCTCCATGTTTTGTGTAGATTGTCAGAGGGGGTAAAGTCTAGCACCAATGTGATAGGGGCGTGGTCTGATATGGTGATGGGTTGTATTCTAGTTGAGGTTATAAAAGGGGTGAGGCCAGGAGACGTGAGGAAGTAGTCAATCCTGGACAATGTGTGGTGTGATTTAGACATACAGGTGTAGTCTCTAACCTCCGGATTACGCAATCTCCATAAATCAACCAATCCCAAGCCCTCCTTAAGTCTTAAAGTAATTTTAGATTCATTTTTCTGTCTCTGAGAGCCCTGTTTTATGCTGGAGGATTGTGAGGGATTTAAAAATCTATCAAGTGGGGATAGTTGGGCCATGTTAAAGTCCCCTCCCATGAGGATTTGAGAGCTATTACGTTTAGTTAGGAGTGATTGAATCTGGGACCAGAAGTGGGGAGAGAGATTATTCGGCCCATAGACACTACAAAGTATATAGGTTTTGGAAGACATATGCAAGTTAGTGATGATATACCTTCCCTGCACATCAATATGTGTATCTGTAAACGCTATTGGTAACCCTTTTCTGACCAGGATCGCCACCCCCCTTTTTCTGCCTGTCGGCGTATTTATAACTTGGCCCACCCATCTAACCTTCAGCTTAGCGTGCTCTTCCTGTGTCAAGTGGGTTTCCTGCAACAGTGCAATGTCTGCATGGATTGAATTGAGGTAGTGGAGTATTTTGCTTCTTTTAGCTGGAGAGGTGATACCTCCAACATTCCAAGATACTACATTATAACGCTGTGCCATTATCTAATGAAAGTATGGAGTGTTCCCCCCAGCTTTGCTATTCTAAGGTGCGGTCTATGGAGCAGGCGGATCAGTAGGATAAAATATGGGTACCTTGAGGTATAGGGAAAAGTGTGGTATGGGGAGGGCGTGTTATCAATTTGTGCCAGGGAGTTGTACTCACGAATCGACCAGATGGGAGAGAATCGGGAAGCCAAGCCAGAAGGTTTCCACATGTCAAGGATTGCATGGTGTGTGGACCCCCCAGAGTGGAGGAACATCTGTTGCTGAAGGCAGAGACACAAAAGCATTAATGCATCACATAATATAGACACTGCAGACAAATCACATAAACATAACAGACAAGTTCCGACCAGAAACCAGCAGACTTCACCAGCCTGAGAAAAAGGATGGAGACCCTGCTTTATCATAAGAATGTCCTGGTAGCAGGCTTGGTACCTAACAAAGACTATGTCGATCTCAGCATAAACATCCCTAAGGACAAACAAAATAGTAACAAATAGAGAGAAAGAAATGGTTAGGCAAACATAGTCTAGGAACATGAAATATCTCTCCATAACGGCTAAGGGGGAGTGGGGTTCTACTTGGCTAGAAGCACTGTAATTGGGATTAAAGCCACTTTGATCCATTTCCCAGGCTGTATGAATATCGGGTATTAAAGGTTTTAAGCAAGGGAAGGGGAGCCTGCCAGCCCTGTTAGAGGACAGGGACCCCATGTATGGCTTAGTTTTAAAACCTGGGAGGAGAAAAAGTGCCACCCCTCTACCATTATACGGGGAGGGGGCTAGTGTCAAACCTGGGAGACAAAAAGCATAAATTTCTTTCTTAGAAAATGCATGCAAAACATAACTTTTAACACAAAACAAGATAAGATTGCGGAACCAAACCAGTAATTCCCCAAAATGTATAATTTTGGTCTTCATGAACCAAGAAGTGGGAGAGTGTATATGCCCCCATAGCATAGTTCCTGGGAGTATCGGCAGATCACATATGAGCTGCTCAGGCAGTTCAGTATTCCTGAGTTCAGTCCCAGTTACTCTCCCTGCCATGGGGCATGTTGCAGCACTCCATCTCTCCATTATGTAACGGAGAGCTTGGAGAAAATTGTGGCTGGAATAGAATTCTTCTATATTCAGTGCACATCCTGTTGGTCATCTTTATCAAGGTATACTTGCAGATCTTTGGGGGAACTGAAAAACTTGGGACCAGCCGGTGTTTGCAGTCTTAATTTAGCAGGGTATAGCAGGGAAGCCTGTCTCCCCTCCTTATGAAGGCGAGAGCACAGTGGAGCAAATTCTTTCCGGAGTTTGGTGACCTCTGCAGAAAAGTCCTGAAAAATCAATATTTTCTTTCCTTCAAAGATCAAATCTCCCGCGTGAACCCTATAAGCTCGCAATAGTGCGAGTTTCTCCTGGTAGTTGAGGCACTTATAAATCACTTGGCGCAGGCGAGAATTTAAAGCCTCAAGGCCTCTGTCCGGGCCTATGCGATGGGCTCGCTCTATGTCTAGGGGCAAGTGATCTGGGTTCATTTTCAGCAGTTTAGGGATGGTTAAAGCGGTAAACTCAAGCAGAACTTTGTTTTTCACTGTTTCAGGTACACCCACCATTCGGAGATTATTCCTCCGACTCCGATTTTCTAGATCATCCACCTTGTCTTGCAATATTTGGTTTTGGCGCTGTAGTTGCCTTACTGAGGTAGTGGTTGAATCTTGTCTGTCCTCTACATCTGATACACGCTGCTCCACGTGGGACATTCTAGTAGAGAATTGGCGTATTTCGCTGGTTAATGTATCTACCCCAGCCTGAAGGGACTCCATCTTCGGTAGAAAGAAAGACTTGAGTTCCTGGAGGAGAGCAGAGGAGTCAGTTGTGATTACATGTGAAGATTTGGGAGAGGGTGGGGATTCAGTATGTGACTCTGGTGCAGGCCTCTTCTTATCTGATTGCTTATGCCTGGATGTCATTTTGTCAGCTAGTGTGCTTGATACAGGCTTGAAGTATTGATCTAGCTTCATGCAAACCTTGCACTAATTTGCTTACAGTATAAACAAAGTTCTCTTGTTATGAGTGTAGCAGTCGGTTCCAATGCGGTGGTAGCGTGGGCCGCACTACAAGATGGCGCCCGCGGTTTGCGCTTCGTTGCACACTTTTGTTCCTTCCAGGGACTAGGGCGATATTCGGCCCTTCACATTTTCTGGTCCGTTGGGGCTAGGGTCCAGGTGATACCCCAACAAGGATGGCGTGTGTGGGTAGCAGGGACCGGCAGCTTTTTGGCTTAAACGAAGCACAATCTGAGGAGCTCTTTCACTATGCTGCCGGTCTGTAGCTCCGCCCACCGGAAGTCCAATACCCCCTTTTTTTTAAAAAAAAATAACGCCTCAAAATAAAAAAAACTAATCTATAATAAACTACCAATAGCCTTTAAAGGGGCCTTTTGTAGGGCATTGCTCTAAAGTTAACAACTGTTTTGCCAAAAAAAGTAAACAAAAACCCCTAACATTACAAACCCCCCCACCCCCCAAAATAAAAAACCTAACTAAAAAAAACCTAATCTACCTATTGCCCCGAAAAGGGCATTTGTATGGGCATTGCCCTTAAAGGGGCATTCAGCTCTTTTAAAGCTCATTAAAAATAATAAAGCCCTAATCTAAAAAAAAAAAAAAAAAAAAAAAACGGTACTCACAGTTCCTGAAGTCCGGCGAAAGATCTTCATCCCAGCGGCAAAGCATCTTCATCCAGACGGCTCCATCTGCATCCATCGTGGGACCAGCATCTTCTATCTTCATTCCAGCGGAGGCAGAGGTCTAGACAGAGGTCCAATAGGAATGAGAGCTGCTTAAATCCTATTGGCTGTTCAAATCAGCCAATAGGATTTGTGGTGGGGTTTTTTTTTTTAGATTAGGGCTTTTTTTATTTTTAACGGATGTAAAAGAGCTAAATGCCCTTTTAAAGGCAATGTCTATACACATGCCCTTTTTGGGGGAATGGGTAGATTAGGTTTTTGTTAGTTAGATTTTATTTTTGGGATTTGGGGGTTGTGGGGTTTTGTAATGTTAGGGGTATTTGTTTACTTTTATTGGACAAAAGAGCTGTTAACTTTAGGGCAATGCCCTACAAAAGGCCATTTTAAGGGCTATTGGTAGTTTATTATAGATTAGGGTTTTTTATTTTGGGGTGGGTTTTTTGGGCAAAAGAGCTGTTAACTTTAGGACAATGCCCTACAAAAGGCCCTTTTAAGGGCTATTGGTAGTTTATTATAGATCAGGTTTTTTTTATTTTGGGATGTTTTTTTTGTATGGGGTATTAGAATAGGAATAATTTTTATTATTTTGGATTATTTTGTTTGTTAATTTTTGTAATGGTAGTTTTTTTATTTTTTGTAATTTTAGTGTAATGTTAGGTTTTATTATTTTTAGTAATGTTAGGTTTTTTATTTTTGGTATTAGATTTTTTAAACAAGTAATGTTATTTATTTTTTTTAGTTTAAGTTTAGTTTTTATTTTTATTTCACAGCTAAGTTTGTATTTATTTTAACTAGGTAGTTAGTAAATAGTAATATTGTAACTAGCTTAGGTTTTATTTTTATTTCACAGGTAAGTTTGTATTTTTAAATAGGTAGTTAGTTTGTAATTGTAACTTTACTTTAGGTGTATTTTAATTATGTTAAAGTTAGGGAGTGTTAGGTTTAGGGGTTAATAGTTTAATTTAGCTAGCTTTGATGTGGGGGAATTAATTAATTATCATTATTTTATTTAGTGTTTGGATTTGGGGGGACAGCAGTTTAAGGGTTAATAGGATTATTTAGTTTTGGCGATGTGGGAGAGGCGGCAGTTTAGAGGTTATTAGGCTTAGCTAGTTGCGATGTTGGGGGGTGGCGGTTTAGGGGTTAATAGGTTTAGTTAGTGTTGGCAATGTGGGGGGGGCGGCAGTTTAGGGGTTAATAGTTTAGTTAGTGTTGGCGATGTCAGGGAACAGCGGTTAAGGGGTTAATAGGTTTAGTTAGTGTCGGCGATGTTGAGAAACAGCGGTTTAGAGGTTAATAGGTTAAGTTCATGTTGGTGATGTCGGGGAACGGCAGTTTAGAGATTAATAAGTTTAGTTAGTGTCGGCGATGTCGGGGAACAACGGTTTAGGGGTTAATAGCTTTATTTAGTTGTGGGAGGTCAGCGGTTTAGAGGTTAATAGGTTTAGTTAGTGTTGGAGATGTGGGGGGGGCAGTTTAGGGGTTAATAGTTTTAGTTAGTGTTGGCGATGTCAGGGAACGGCGGTTTAGGGGTTAATAGGTTTAGTAAGTGTCGGCGATGTCAGGGAATGGCGGTTTAGAGGTTAATAGGTTTAGTTCGTGTTGACGATGTCGGGGAACGGCGGTTTAGAGATTAATAAGTTTAGTTAGTGTCGGCGATGTCGGGGAACAGCGGTTTAGGGGTTAATATATTTATTTAGTGTTTTAGCTAGTGTTGGCAATGTTTGGGAACTGTGGTGATTACAACAATGAAAAATTCAGAATATGAATAAAGGATCCGAAAATTCGGAAACTGATTTATTCGTTTCCAGAATTTTCTTTATGGCGCCGATTCGGAAATTCATATTCATCCAAATATCCGAATCATCCAAAATTTGGCTGAAAACTACATTGGGACGAAACGAATTGCACATGTCTACCCCTATGTATCTGTCTATAAATCTCTCTGTATCTTCATTTAAAGCACACTATCTGTGGGTAATTTTACCCCCCCCCCCCAAAAAAAAAAAATCTAACTAAAGCTATCTTTCATCTGTCTGTCTGTATAACTAATGAATAGAGAACATTTACTTTAATTATTTGTTTCCCTACACAGATCTAAAGAAGGAGATGTACAGCCCGGCTGCTCCTGCAACCAGAGGCCATGACGAGCGGGTATCGCTCCCATCACTGCAAGGGGAGAAGACGATGCCAAGCCGCAGAAAAGTAATTACAATAACAATCTGTAATATGTACTTTACATTGTTACTACCACAGATCTACTACACTATTGGGGGAAAATCCTGCACATTGCTGCTACAATCTGTAAAATTAGCACCTTTAGTCTTTGTTTCCATAGCTGTTGTAAACTGTATAACCTGGTGGTAACATAAAACAGCTCTATAGACTTTAATGGAGAAAGTTCTTGTTACCTCAAAGCAAAGTGTGGAAAACAGCACCAACAGATATGTGGCTTGTGGGGCACGGAACCCAGGATCTGCCTTATCCTGCAAATACTCCAAGTAGCAAAAAGGATTTGTTCCAGCCGCCAATAGTTAAAAAACCTTTATTTCTTCATATGGGGTCTTTAGACAAACATACAACGTTTCAGACCTGCTATAGGTCCTTAGTCATGTATACTGAACATACACTGATTCATCATTTAAATACTTTACACCTGGTCAATTGTTCACCTGTTGTCATGTGGCTACTCATTATTGTATCACTGCCATCTTGTGGCCATCTAACATATATATTCCTATTGTAAAAAAGCATTCTGAATAGTCACATTGAAAAGGTTTAAGTATCAAACAATGTTAAAAGATAAAATCATATGTACAAAATTAAAATAGAAGAAATATTACACACAATATACAGATATGCGGATACTATTTACTTGTTATTTAAATGTTAATTTGGACTCTCTCATTTTAGAGTTGATTTTATAACTTTCAAAAAATTGCTGCTGGAGATTATGTGGATTACTGTCAATTTGAACACTATAGGCCTATTTTGAAAATAATTTTTTTCTTTTCTCTTTAGTATTTTTATATGTAAAGATAATTTTTAAACATTTCCCTTAAATTTACTCAGCCCATTAAAAGGGGTTATTAGAAAATTATTTTAAATTAAAAAAATGCAGGTATCATAATACTCAGCCCATTAGAAAGGGAAGATTTACCTATCTATAGAGATGTTTTTGGAAAGACAAATATTTAGTAAAACAAACTCCAATCGAATTCTTTATTCATACCCTTAGGTATTAGACTTTCCAATTTGTATATCCAAAACATCTCTCTTGTTTTTAGTATATGTTCTCTCATAAAATGTATGCAGTTTGTTCCTATGTGAGAGTGGCTGACTCCAATGACCGACTGGGTTGCCTTGATATAACTAGTGAGCATGGAGAAAAAATATCTGATCTAAGCTTGTTAGATGCTCCAAAATATGACCGGACCTGTAATCCTATAGACCAAAATCCTGTAATAGAGACTATGGATGTATGTATGAAGGGTATAAATGAAGGATCCCACTTTGCCCTGAGGGATATAGCTGTTACAAACGGACTAGCTCTCAAACAGGGGATCTGCACAGAACTCTCATTTGTAAATGTGGACTGTAACACTAATACCACTATTGCATTTAATGATTCACAGAATAGATATGAAATGTCTAATGTTGCAAAGGTTGATGCACAAGTTGATGCACATATTGTTTTTAAAGGTTTAAGTAAATCATTACACGATATCACACACCAGAATTCACATTATAACACACAGCACATAGAAGAAAATTTAATTTTTAATTTGTCTAATTTGAAAATGACAAAGGAGCAAGAAACAGCTCTAAATAAAGGATTATCCTATTG